>NC_040905.2:154421145-154721539 GCF_004126475.2 Phyllostomus discolor | reverse complement strand
CACATGCGTAGGACAGAACTCCGCAAGGGAGCTGCTGGAGTCCTGGAAGATGAAGGCTTGTCAGAGGTCCATGGGCTGGGTGGCAACACACCATCTGCCGGAGTCTGGTCCCTGTTGAAGCTCCAGGCTATTCAGTGTGGACACTAAAAGATGTATGCTTTAGCAATGGAGTCAAACTAGCCACAGAGTAAAAGCTATTCTAGACCTGTGCTAATAGTGCTTAAAAGCAAGACTCTAAGGTCTCAAGTTGACAGTAAGTTACTTAACTACCTGTCAAAACCAACTTCACTAGTGTTGAAAAATGGCAATGAAATCAAGCATCTGATTATATGTAAAAATAACCTATAGTAAACTTCTAGAAAGGAAAACAATGATTTTGAGAGGGCTACCATATAGTCAAAATTTATAAGACAGCAAAGAAGCAAAACAATACAGCCTTTATCCAGGAAAAAACATGCAGAAACAAAAATAATGGTAGAATTAGCAAAGACATTAAATGAATATAAATTTGCTCAAGATTTAAAAGATGATTAATCTCATAAAGGAAGAAAGGGGAGATATGAAAATATTGCTTTTAGAATTGAAAAATATCTGAAATTTTAAAATTCACTGGATGTGGTTAATAACAGACACTGCAGAAGAAAAGGCCACTAAAATTGAAAGTACAACAACAGAAACTGACAGAAGCACAAATAGGGGAAAAAGTGGAAAAATAAACTGAGATCAAAGGACCTGTAGTATAACAGTAAGTGATCTAATGTACATATAAGTGGAGTCCTGGAGGAAGGGTGGTGCAAGAATATTTCAGTAATAATGACCAACTTTTTTCGAACTTGGTGAAATCTATAACTGTAACACATACCAAGCACATAAACCAAAAGAAATCAGCAAGGCAGGGAACCCTAATCAACTTGCAGAAAAACAGCTATAAAGAGAAATTCTTAAATGCAACTACAGAAAAAGTGATCACACTACATATTAAGCAATAAAGATGAAAATACTTTAATATTTCTGGGCAGAAAATGCACAAAGGAAGATGTATTAGTTTGCTATGGCTATCACAACAAAGCACCACAGACTGCAGGGCTTAAACCACAGAACTTTATTTCCTCACAGTTCTGGAGTCGAGAGGCCCAAGAGGAAGATGTTGACAGGTTAGTTTCTTCTGAGGCCTCTCTCCTTGGCTCATAGATGCCATCTTCTTCTGGTATGTTTACAAGGTCTTCTTTCTGCATGTTGGTGTCTGCATTTCCTCTTCTTATAATGAGTCCAGTCATATTGGATGGAGGCCCATACAAGCTCATTTTCCCTTAACTATCTCTTTAAAGGCCCCGTCTCCAAATAGAGTATTCTAAGGTGCTGGAGGTTAGGACTACAATAATGAAATTACATCTTTGAAATAGGAACTGTAAATTACAACTTTTAATCTATAATTGTAGAACCATTGAAAATTGTCATTTAAAAGTAAAGAGAAAATAAGAACTTCTCATACAAAGAAAAGCTAAGAGGATTCCTTAATCCTGTGCTATGAGAAGTTCTTCAAATATAAAGAAAACAATACAAGATAAAAATTCAGATACACAAAATGAAGGAATTCTGCTTCTGGCAAAGATGCAGTAACAGATCATATTTATTCTCCCACGTGAAATTACATGAAGTGGACAAAATGTAAAATAAAGGTTTATAACACATTGTACATGAGGTCAATGACCCTGAGAGGTAGGAATCCAAGGAGGTGAGTTTCCAGGCTACAATGCAGGGAGGGAAAGCCAGGCATCGCCCAGTGGATTCTCTGAGTTAAGAAGACAGAGGTGAGAGTCTAGTGAGACCAAAGTGGCTATAATTTTCAGGACAGAATACCTGAGAACAGAGAGCTACACAGAGAGAAAACTCGGGAATCTACCAAGCTACCTTCAAGTATTTAGCTGAGTACTGACCAGTGTATATGTGTGAGAAACTACCTGAGGTTGTGGAAAGAATTACTTGAAAGAATTAAGATAATAATGCCTGGGACTCCCTCAAAGATGGGAGTGTTCGTATTCCCACCAGCCATATGGAAACCCTCATGATTCAGGAGGCACTGGGTGAAGTACACAGAAACAGTAATTAGCTCTGAACTGAGCACTGTTCCATTGTCACCTAACAAATCTTAAAAAGCAAGACCTGGAAGGATCTACCTGTTTCCAAGTAAATTAACTGTGTCCAAGACCAAAACTCAAAAATATTTATATAAAATATAAAAAACATCCAGCACCTCACAAAAGAAAATTCACAATGTTTGACATCCGACCAGAATTACCAGGCACACAGAAAGGTAGAAAAAGATGACCTTTAATGAGGACATCAATCAATCAGTAAAAACTGCCCAGAACTGACTTAGAGAAAAGAGACTTTTAAAATATTAAAAGAGCACTACAGTAACTGAGGGACAAATTTGAGAACCTAATATCAATAGTCTAATTAGAGTCCCTAGAGGAGAAGGCAAGTAAGGAAACATTTTTGAAAAAATAATGACTAAAACATTATTTAAATTTTATTAAAATTACAAACTTATAGATCCATGAACTCGTGGTATAAGAAATATTAAAAATATTGCTCAATACCAGTAGTAAAGAAAAAAATCTAAGAAGCAGTAGAAAAAAAAACATTTTCTGTACACAGGAACAAAGATGACAGATAGCATGTGTCTGATCAAAACTCGCCTATTTGGGAAAAGAACTCGGTAAAATTCTTTCAAATAGTAAAAGAAAGAAAAAAACATGCAAACTTAGAATTTTATATCTAGTACAAATATCTTCAAAAGTAAAGGCAAAATAAACATTAAAAAATGATCAACAAACCCATATTACAAGAAATGTTAAAGATATCCTTCAAACAGGAGAAAAATGATACTAGATGAAAGTATGGATTTATAAAAAAAACCTAAAGAGCAATGGAAAGGATAATTACATGAATAAATATATATACACTTATAGTCATTATAATCTATACTTATGATTTATAAATATTTATAATTATACTATATATATAAATATTTGAGGTTTATTTGTATTTAATTTTTTCAAAGATAATCAACTGCTTAACAAAAATAACAATATAGTGGGAAGTTCATAGAATATGTAAAAGAAAATTATGAGAATGTTAGCACAAAGGTCAGGAGAGCAAAAAATGAAAGTATACTACTGTATAATTTTTATACTAAAAATAAAGTGGTATAGTGAAATTTGAAGATGGAGAGCAGTAAGCTGAAGATGAATACTATAAATCACTGTGATAACAATATTGATACTTATAGCATATAACTAACAAGGAAATAAAATGTAATTATAAGAAATGTTTAGCTGGTATAAAAGGAGGTATAAATAAACACTACTAAAAAGATTATTCAGAATTTTCAACCTTATAAATAAAAGAAGCCCTTTATGCATAGGGATATGGTACATTATTGTTTTTTTAAAGAAACAATGATAAACCCTTTAACTTGCAAACAGAATTTTTAAAAAATCACTAATGTTGAAAATTGTGAAAAAAAAAAACAATCATTAAGCATTTGTCTACTATTTTTTATGATTACAAAATGGCCAAAAAAAGTCCCCCTTCATCCCCTTTTTGGTAATGTGATCATATGTGAGACAGGCCCAAGTTTACCAAGCAAGGGGAGGATCACAAGTAAGCAAGATAATGGATTGAAAGCCAAACAAATGGTCTAAATATACCAAATTAAAGGAAGGGATTGTCTGATTTGATGTAAAACTAATGCCCACTATATGCTGTCTACAAGATATACACTTCAAATAAAAAAGACAATTAGACCCTGAAAGGACATACCTGGAAAGCTGATGAATATTTTATTACCATCTTCTCCTGAGATCTCCCCTAGAATCCCCACCCTTAAAAGCCCTTAGGACAGAGGACCCAGGGAGGTTTCCCTCCCAGGAGCACATCTACTGCCTTCCCCTCCCTCCCTCTCCTCTACCCCCAGGAGCTTTACTTTTACCTAAACTCTCTTCTAAACTCCAAGAGCCCCTGCTTTTGCCTCTGTAATTTGTTTCCTGGGCCATTTCTTTTATCCTACACTTCTACCTCTGTGACTTTCTCAACAAACTTTCTCTTAAAGCTTAAAAAAATAAGACAATTAGATTAAAAGTAACATGATAAAGAAAGATATGTCAGCACAAATAAAAAACAATCTTAAGTGGCTGTATTAATACCAGACATCATGGATGTCAGAGCAAAGAATATCCCCAAGAGGACATAGCAATCTTAAATTTTCTTACACCTAACAACACGGCTTCAAGATATAAGAATCAAAAAGTGATAGACCCTCAAAGAGAAAATAGACAAATCCACAATTTCAGTAAGACACTGAAATATCATGCTCTTAAAAATTAAACAAAAATGTAAACAGAACATCACTAAGGGTACAGAAGACCTGAAAAGCATTATCAACCAACTTGATCTATTTGACATTTGCAGACCACCATCCCCCCCCCACCCCCCCGCCTGTAAGAACAAAAGCCTCATTCAGTCATCATTGATGGCCTTTCCACCCAATACACACATGCACAACACCCAGGCCCAGATGACTTCATGGGCAGATTCTATTTAACTGACAAGGAAGAAATAATACTGATTCTACATAAACACTTTCAGAAACTTGAAAGGAGAGAATATTCTCCAATTTATGTATTTATTTTTTCTATCCAAACACAAATTTAATGGAAATTTCTTGTGTTCTCTTGGGTTAATAAATCACACCAGAAATCACAAGTTAAAATTAAAGATATTGGTAATATTATAAATTAAAATTCCATATCATTAGCCAAATGTTCTCAAAAAATAATTCTTAGTCTTAAATAGAAACAAGACTAAACATTTTTAGAGATTTCTTTTTTTACTTATAAAATTTTTATTGTGTATTCTATTACAGTTGTCCTATTTTTTTTCCATTTCCCCCCCTCAACACAGCCGAGCCCTCTCTCCCATAGTCAATCCCTTCTCTGTTGTCCATGCCTGTGGGTCATGCATACATGTTCTTTGACTAGTCCCTTCTTTTTCCTTCCACCATTCCCTCCTCACTCCCCCCTCCTACAGCTGCCAGTCTATTATGTTAAGTCAAATCCAATTTATTTTATGAGGGCCATGTTACTATGATATCAAAACTCATATCAAAATATAAAGACATTACAAGAGAAGAAAATTATAGACTGATATCCCTCATGAATATGAATGCAAAAATTCTAAAAAAAACTTTTTCAAGTTTAATTGAACAATATATAAAAACCATAATACATTATAACCAAGTTGGGTTTACTCCAGGAATTCAAGGTTAGTTGAGCATTTGAAAATAAATAAAGTTAATTCACCATATTAATAAAGTTAATAAAAAAGATCAATTCAATTGACTCAGAAAAATCAATGGATAAACTTAAAAAAATTGATAAATATTCCCAGAAAACTAGGGGGAAAAAATAAACCTCCTCAGCTTGTTAAAGAACATTAACAAAAACTTACATCCAATATCATGCTACATTGGGAAAAACCAGACACTGGGACAGGACAACAGTATAAGCTCTCACCTGCTACTTACCATTACAATGAAGATTCTGCCTATTGCTATGAGGCATGAACAAGAAATAAAAATTGTCTGGATTGAAAAAAAACAATAAAACTTGTTGATTTACAGATGACATGATTATCTATATAAAAAAATTAATGAAATCTACAAAGAAGCTCCTAGAACTAATAAGTGATTTAGTAAGTTTGCAGAATACAAGAGTAACACACAAAATCAATTTTATTTCTATACACCGGCAATAAACAACCAGAAATTCAAATTTAGAAAAAAACACCAGTTACAACAGTATCAGAAAATTTAGGAGAGATAAATGTAAAAAAAAAAAGATGCAAAAGACTTGTACTCTGAAAACTATAAGACTACAAAAGATTGCATATAGAAATCAAAGAGACTTAGATAAAGAAGAAATATAGCTTTGTTCTTGAGTCAAAAGATTCACTGTGGTAAGGGTATCACTTCATCCCAAATTGATTTACATATTCAACATAATTCCATTCAAAATCTTCAAGGGCTTATTTTATAGAAAATAAACATTTAATTTAAGAACTCATATAAAAATAAAATGTACTCAGAGTAGCCAAGAGCATTTTGAAAATTAAGAAACA
The DNA here is from genome assembly GCF_004126475.2 of Phyllostomus discolor. Lineage (NCBI taxonomy): Eukaryota > Metazoa > Chordata > Mammalia > Chiroptera > Phyllostomidae > Phyllostomus > Phyllostomus discolor. The sequence continues at coordinate 154,715,356 of NC_040905.2, read as the reverse complement.
AAGTTGGAAGATTGATGCTCCCCCATTTCAAATGTTATTTTAAAGCTAGAATAGTCAACACAGTGTGATATTAATGTAAATATAGAACATAAATAAGCTCACATGTATGGGAACAACAATTTTTCACAAAGGAGCAAAAATAATTCCATGGGAAAAAAAAAGACAGTCTTTTCAACAAAAGTTCTGGATCAACTGAATATCTATATTCCAAAATGAATTGGGATACATTGGGATATTTCACACAATATGTAAAAACTCAAAATAAATCATAGATTTAAATATAAACTAAAAACTGTTAAACATTTAGCCCTGGCTGGTGTGGCTCAGTGAACTGTCAGCCTGGGAACCAAAGGGTTGTTGGTTTGATTCCCAGTCAGGGCACATGCCTGGGTTGTGGGCCAGGTCCCCAGTAGGGGGCACAGGAGAGGCAAACACACATTGATGTTTCTCTCCCTCTCTTCCCCTGTCTCTAAAAACAAATAGATGAAATCTTTGAAAAAACCTATTAAACATTTAGAAAATAAGACAGAAGAAAATCTTTGTGACTTTGGGTTAGACAAAGACTTTAAAATATATACCCAATTCATGAGCCATAAAAGAACAAATTGGTAATTGAACTTCATCAAAATTAAAACTGCTACTCTTTAAAAATTACTGGGAAGAAAATAAGGAGAAAAACCATAAAATAGGAGGAAGAATTTATAGATATATAAATGTATTTATTTCATATGAATATTATATGAAATAAAGAACTTGCACCCAAAAATATATGATATATAGAAAGAACTCTCAAAACTCAATAATAATAAAAGAAGCCAATTTTTTAAATGATCAAAAGAGATTTGGACAGACATTTCACCTAAGAAGACATACAAATAGTAAATAAACACATGAAATATTGCTTAAAATGACTATTCATTAGAGGAATACAAAGTAAAACAGCAAAGTAAAACCACTACATACCTATCAGAATGACTACAATTAAAAAGACTGACCATATCAAGTGTTATTGAAGATACAAAGAAACTGAAACTCATATTTAATAGTGTGGTACAGTTTGGAAATTTCTGATAAAGATATACATATATATTAGAATATATAAATGCTACTATATTTCCATTTTATATATACATAAATTCTACTATATACAATTCTGTTGGGAACTGCCCTGCCTGATTTCAGAAGCTGTAACCCCCTCCCCCGACCCCCATGGCTAAGGCTGAGTGAGTGACCTTCGGACCAGAAGCCACTAAGGAGACAAAGCCTATCTCCCTGGCAGGAACATTCCTTCTGCTCCTTTTAGATCACCCTGCCTGGCCCCCAATGCTTGATCGGTTATCCAATGACAGTTAAGATTCCTCAAGGGGGGGAACGACCTAAGACAGGCACTATCACAGGGAGCCCCCAGGGAAGGACTTGGGGGGCTATAGCAAAAAGAGGTGATAGACTCTCTCCCCTCAGCTTTGACATAGCCTGAGTCCTCATTCTGTCTGCAAGAAGTTTCCTAATCTCTTGGCTGCCTTACTTCCCCTTCCTGACTTAAGCCTGAAACAATGACAGAGGGTGGTACAGCTCTGTGCTGGAAAGGGCAGGTTTACCAGGTGATCAGGCCTAAAAAAGAATATATAAAATCCTGTGAAACCTGCTTTGCTAAGAATGCTCTCAATTAAATGATAAGGGTCTGAGCAGGAAATTAGTTTGTTTCCCAAAGTTTTGTAGCCCTTTAGCTAGCAGACTCTGACTCAGCGTAAGCCCTAGTAGTTCTTTGTATGCTATCTATTGTTTGATCTTTACTGCCTGACAATGACTAATGAGCTTTACCTATATTCCTGCGCAAAATGAACTCAATAAAAACCCATTGAGGAAAAGGCTCCTGACCCTTCTCCTTTGAGAGGTCAGCCACCTCTCCTCCCCAAGCAGATCATGTCTTGGTAGATTTATTCTCATCTGTGGTGGTGGCCAGGTGGGGGCCTGTGGGTGGAGCCCCCCCTAATTCTACTGTAGGTTTCCACCAAGAAAAATAAAAATGTCTTATGGACACAAAACTTTTTTGTGAATTTTCTTAGCATCTTTACTCCTATTAGTTGAAAAGTTGAAATGAATTATTTTGGCTACAGTCTGTCTGATTCCTGACCACAGCACACATTCAATAGTGAGACCTACATCATTTCTATACTTAATGTAGCTCAACTTGTCCTTTACTTAAAATAAATTAATGTCCAGCCCTGGCTGGTGTAGCTCAGTGGATTGAGCGTAAGCTGCGAACCAAAGCATTGCAGGTTCGATTCCCAGCCAGGGTACATGCCTGGGTTGCAGGCCATAACCCCAGCAACCGCTCATTGATGTTTCTCTCTCTCACTCTTTCTCCCTCCCTTCCCTCTCTAAAAATAAAATAAATAAAATCTTTAAAAAAAATAATGTCCATCAAAGAAATAATAGAAAAAAATCCTTCTAGGGATGTGCCAGTTTGCTTTCAAAACAATCATTTATATAACTGAGATTAAAATATAACTGGCCTTTTCAGCTGAAGCAGATAAAGATCTGGGCTGCTGAAAGTTGCTTGGCTTCTGCTCTATTAAATAGCTGCAGCGTCACTGGCACTCACCAGGCGTGAATCTTTGCAACCCTCTAGTTGGAAGACTAGCAGGACAGGTGCATTCCCAGTTTTAGTGATGTGGTTGAGGGTATGGTAGCATCCGTAGGTACAAAAAGGCTATGCAATGTTTCCCATTAGTAACAATGATCCTTTAATTTGGCTTTGTGCTTTTAGTCCCTGATTTAGTCCAGGCTATACCATTTCCCAGCCTTGGGGTGCAACTACAGCTACAGTTTTAGCAAAGGCAAGAGTGAATATGAAGTCAAAGCTGTGGCTTTGATTCTCACTTTGGCCCTATTTAAACTGTAAGACCTTTAAACAATTACTTACCTATATACTCTTTATTTTCCTCTTCTGTAAAATGGAGGTCGCTGTTCCTACCACACTAGTGTTTTAAGTATTCAGTTTTATAATGCATGTGAGTGAATCAAGTCATCATAAGCCCAGAACAGGCAATGGTTGGACAGGAAATCACAGTCCTGTGCAAAAGGCTGACATGTTGGATGACACCCAGGAAGAATGCTGCAGGTAACAGAGGATGACTGGAGGACTGTTCTGTGCCACGCTCAAAGAGGACTAATTGACTGTTACCCCAGGGAAGGCTGGACCTCAAGTTCAACAGAGGGAACCTGGGTGAAGTAGTAAAAGTTGGAATGTTAAACTGGATTAAACATTGGGTCAATCAAAGTCATCCCCTTTCCAGTTTAATGTTGTGAAGTATCTCATTTAAGCATAATCTTATTAGTAGAAAGGAAGAAAGACTCTCTACCCCTACCCCAAACCCCAACCCCCACAAAAAGCCTTCCTTGGTAAAACTTGCCAAATAAAAATCTTTTTCAAACTGGCAACATTCATGAGATAAACCCGGATTCTAACAGGTTTCCATTTCTGGAAAAATCACTTCACCTAAAATAGCAATGCTCTCTTTAAGGTCTAAGGATTTGTCTTCTGCTCTAAGGAGACATAGGGGGCACATTTGAGGTTAACTTGGGTTTTTAAAAAAGAAGTGTTAGAATTCTCTGTAGCTCTCTCTCAGAGTGTCTTTTGAGAATACTACAGGATTGCTTTGATATGAGCACTCTGTCTCTTTAAGATCATGTCCTTGTAGTTCCCGAAGACGGCCAATGCAAACTGAACATTGCATGACTAATAACAGACTTACACACAAGGGAGAAGGTTGAGCTGAGACAGGATGATTTTTGTCTAAAAAGCTCTTATTGCAAAGCCTTTCAGGAAGTTGCTTGTCAAGCCGTAGGCTACATCCAGAATCAAATCCCTTGCAAATCTCCAAAGTGAACTAGTGCAGGAGGAGCAGGGTGCCAAAACTCTCTGTGGGAGTTACAAGGAAATTTCGGTGACCAGATATAGGGAATCCAGAGAAAATTCATCACCACCACCAGTAACTGACAACACTGTCTCTAAAACACTCAGTTTGCTTGCAATAACCTCAAACTTTGTTTAAAAATTCCCCACCAAAATAATTCAGTTCATTCTAACTGGAAAACAATGTATCATGGAGCACTTTTGTGAGGACAGTGGAAACTTTAACAAAAATTAGCAAATGAGAGTGCTAAAATTAATTTACCTTAAAAAATGCTAGCAATAACAAGCATTTATTAATCTAGAAAATTTAGCTTCTGTAAGGAAGGGATAAGAGTTCCCAGCATAGTGACTGGAATTCAGATACATCTAACAGATGCTAATTTTTGTTCCAACAAATTGAGTACCTGCTCTATGCCCAGCGCTGTTGGGGGGAATAAACATGCAAAAGTGTAGGTGAAGGTCTAACCATGTGCAACCTAGTTTTCTAAGGAAAGCCTGTATTTCTTCAAATGTCTCTATAGGAATCCATCTTCAGCAAGAAAACTACTACTTCTTTAAGTATATTTATTCAAAATAATTAATTATAACTATTTCAAAGCCAGTGATCCCAGATAAGTTTACCTTTTTTTTCCTGCAGAGAAAATCTTATGCACAAAATGGTGAAGACTGCTGTGATAATCACTGATAGAGCTGGAAGCAGAAACTAGAAAAATGATTTTACTTTTATTAGTGATGTGTCACAACATAGCCATTCTTTATTGGATCAAACACAAAATAAGCACTCATAAAATCTATTTTCAACTGAAGTCAAAGAAAAATCTCAACCAAATCTTTCATTTTACCAGAAATAAAAAAGTCATTTTTTCTTCTAAATTCTAACAATTAAAGCAACAATAACATCAATGGAAATCCTGGCTTCTAAGTACCAAGTATTTTCTCAGGCTATTATTTTGTGTCCTTCACATAAAATTTATTCTTTGGAATACAAAAAGCTTGGCTTTATCCTTTTTATATTTTCTTACTTTAACGTTAGATTTTCAGGAAAGGGAGATTTCTTAAAAACTGACTTTAGAATGAACTGACGTACTGCTTGGTATTATAATTGTTTCAATAGCCACAGGAAAGCTTGTGGATATACCCTTCTCTATGCTTTAAGTATTTACTTCAAAAAGGACTAACTTTAGTCAAAACAAAAAGAATATAATCACATCCTCAAATCTGGAAAAAGGTATGTCTCACATTCTACTGCATTGTACCCAGGTATGTTTATGAGAAAATGTAATATATTTTGGAAATAAAAAAACAGCCTTTTTTCTGAAGAGTCCATTCAGCCACTCCAAATGGGAAGGATGGGCTGGGGTTGTGGGGCAGAGGGGCGGGTAATGTAGAGCAAAGGTGAGGCACCATGGACTCTACTGTCCTCTGGTGGTTGTACTCCAGAAAAAATAAAAATGTTTCATAGATTCCGTTTATTCTGTGGTGGGTTTACTTTCCCTTTGAGAGTTTAAACTAAACGGCGAGTTTTTTATACAACTGACAACATTTCCTAAAGTTTCAGGGACAGCCATGTTTTGCTTCATCATTCATAATCATTACTATGATTATTACTTGCTCCTTTATTTTTTCAGGCCATTGAGGAAGCAAACTGGATACAGACTCAGCACTATAAAGGCAATGCTGGAAATCCCTCCCAGCTAGTCTAGTTTTAAGCAGCTTAGTTTTATAACCATGTACATATTTTCCCCAACTGCCTCTATTTCTCATGAATATCTAGCTTCCTGTGTAGACCCTGCAGCTCCAGCAGTGAGATGCTCCAGCCCAGTGGGGTCACTGTTGCTCTACGTGTGCACAGGGGAACCAGCCAAGGCTGTTGACAACAGAACTAAAGGGCTGATGCTCCTGGGTGAGCCGATATTTTAATGTGGGTGTGAGGCTCTTTCATCTGTTCCATTTATTTATTGAGTCTCAAAAAATGTAGGCTAATCCATAATTTATTTATTCCTTGTACTTTAAAAAAATTACACTGCAACATCTTAATAATATTCATCACTAATCTAAATTTATCAATTTGTAATACACTTCCATTTATTGAATGTCCTTTATAATCACATTTTTCCAACTGACTATACATGCCCAGCTACTTCTTAAACTGCACAAAAAATGGTTCTGTCTTATAACTGATAGTGCAATAGCTATTTCATCAAGCTTTTGTAAGGGACTGGTTATCAACAGTAGCCACAGTAGAAGTTTCTGGTTAAGATGGTGGAGTAGAGAAATACTGTATTTGGTTCTTCCTATGACAGCACCAAAATCACCAAAATTACAACTAAACTAGAGAACAACCACCATCAAGAACTGCCTGGTATAAGGGGCAGAGATGTATAAAAATGGGCTGGCCTCACACCCACATGGGGTGGTTAAATAGTGGAGGGCTATCTCGGCTATGGAGGTACGCCCTGAGGAGTGAGGAATCCCAGTCCTACACCAAGCTCTCTAGCCCAGGTTCCCATGTTAGAAAATAAATGCTCCCTTAACTTCTGGCTGTGAAAACTGGCTGGGAGTGTGGCTGAGTGAGATGGAGGCTTCTTAAGTCCCAGGCATTCCTCTTAAAAGTCCCACACATGGACTTACTCTCACTTACTCACTCTGAGTTCTAGGACTGGGGCAGCAGCTATAGAGGTACCAGGGACATACAGGAAGGAACCGAATTGTCTGGCATCAGGGTGAGAGCTGGAGGGGAAGCTTTCTTCCAGATAGAAGTGCTGACAGAGGCCATTGCTTATGTGCTGAGCCCTCCCCCGACAGAGCTGACAGGCAGGATCCATATCTGCATCTCCATCAACCTGGCTAACACTGTTAACTCCATGCTTAGTCCCTAAGACCCTGTCCTACCCAACTTGCAGGGCTCACTCAATCCACTTTCAGTGGCTTTTTCTACACAAAAGTACTATCTTGACTCATGATACAGAATTTATTAAAATCTCTCAAAGGTCCATAGATCCCTCACAAGAGGCGACTGCCCTTGCTTGGTGTGCCCTAAACTTCCTGTGAAGCAGCCCCAAGCATAGCACTAATGACAGTTGGCCTTGGTTTTCAGCTTGGCCTCTCCTGGGCACCTCCCAGCTCAGCACAGGCTCCATACCATCTGCAGATCACTTTGTAGCTCATACCATGTAGCCCTGGGCAAGGCAAAGGCAGTGGCTGGGAAGCCCCAGAGTCAGCACACCCAGTGGACAGCTTCAGACCATGTCAAAGAACCACCCAATGACCTCCACAAGTGACACACTGAAGGGGTGGACTCAGCGGGCACCAGAGCCCTGATGAAGAGTCCTGCTCTGTGGGGTGGGCTCCTGCACATCCGCTCCTCCACTGTAGTTGTGGCCAGTCCTCACAGCTCATGGGCCTGGGGGATCAATCCCTCCCATTGATGTACCAACAGCAATCAAGGCTCAATTACAATAGGAGTGTGTACACAGCCCACACAGGGGGCATACCTGAAGCGTCCAGCTCAAGTGACGAGGAGGTGGTACCACTGGACCCTATATAGGACTCCTACTACATGAAGCCATCCTACCAAGACCCAGAGACATAGCAGTTTTACCTAATACACAGAAACAAAAACAGGGGTATAGCCAAAGTAAGGAGACAAAGAAACATGTCCCAGATGAAAGAAGAAGACAAAACTGCAGAAAAAGAACTAAATAAAATGGTGACAGGCAATCTGCCAGATGTGGAGATCAAAACACTGGTTAATAAGGATGCTCAATGAACTTAGGGGAAGAATATATCAACTCAGTGAGGGCTTCAACAGAAAGATACAAAACATAAAAATGGGCGTAGAAAACAAAGAAGAACCAGTCAGAAATGAAGGATACAATAAATGAAATGAAGACTATACTAGACAGGATCAATAGATTACCTGAAGCAGAAGATCAAATCAGAGATTTGGAGGATAAGGTAGCAGAAAACACCCCAAAAGAAAAAAGAATCCAAAAAATTGATGAAACTTTAATTCCAAGCACACCAATATTTGTATCATGGGGATACCAGAATAAGAAGAGAGAGCAAAGAAATTAAAAACCTATTTTTAAAAACTATGACTGAAAGCTCTCCTAACGTGGTGAGGGAAATAGACACACAAGTCCAGGAAGCTCACAGGGTCTCAGACAAGATTAACCTAAAGAAGCCCACACCAAGACACATCATAATTAAAATGCCAATGGTTAAAGTCAGAATTTAAAAGCAGCAAGAAAAAGACAGTTAACTACAAGGGAGCTCCTATAAGACTGTCAGCTGATTTCTCAACAGAAACTTTGCAGACCAGAAGGAATTAGCAGGAAATATTCAAAGTGATGAAAAGCAAGGACCTACAACCAAAATTACTCTACCAAGCAAAGCTACCATTTAGAATTGAAGGACAAATAAAGAGTTTCCCAGACAAGAAAAAGCTAAAGGAGTGTGTTACCACTAAACCAGTATTACAAGAAGTGATAAAGGATCTTCTTTCAGAAGTAGGAAGAAGTATGAAAAATAAAATGGCAATAAATTCATATCTATTAACAATTATTTTAAATGCAAATGGATTAAATGTCCCAATCAGAAGACACAGGGTGGCTGAATGGATGAGAAAACAAGGCTCATGTACATGCTGTCTATAAGAGCCTTACTTCAGAATGAATGACACACAGACTGAAAGTAAAGGAATGAGAAACACCTATATTTCACAAGAGTGGAAACAACAGCAACAAAAAAGCTGGGGTAGCAATACTTACACTAAATAGACTTTAAAACAAAGGCTACAACAAGAGACAAAGGACTCAGCAATTACACTTCTGGATATTTATCTGAAGAAACCCAAAACACTAATTTGAAAAGACATATATATCCATATATGTTCACTGCAGCATTATTGACAATAGCCACGATATGGAAGTAACCTAAAAGCCATGACTAGATGAATGGATAAAGAGTATGTGAAACATATATAGAATGGAATGTTACTTGGCCATAAAAGAATTAAATCTTACCATTTGTGACAACATGAATGGACCTAGAGTCTATTGTATTGAGTGAAATAAGCCAGGAAAAGACAAATACCATATAGTTTCACTTATTCATGGAACCTAAAGAATAAAATAAATGAACAAACAAAAGAGAAACAGACTCAGAGATACAGAGAACATTTTGATGGTTGTAGAGGTGAGAGTGTTTGTAGAAATGGGTGAAATAGGTAGAGATTAACATGCACAAATTGATTGTTACAAAATAGTCACAGGGATGTAGAATATAGCAAAGGAAAAATGGTCAGTAGTACTAAGAACTATGTATGGTGCCAAACAAGTACTAGATTTATCATGGTCATCACTTTGTAAGTTATATAAATGTATAATCGCTTTGTTGCATACCTCAAACTATGATAAGATTGTACATCAACTGTAGTTGAAAAATAAAAACATTTAAATTAAATAAAGTGTAACCAGAGTAGTAGTAAAAGTACAAGGTATGTCCAGAAAAAGTCCAGCCATTGTTTCTATAACTAGAATGTTTTGCACGACATTGATGTAACCTGGCAGCCAAGGAGAGAGGACTGGAATGCGCATGTGTGAAGAAAGACAACTTCACTGTACTAGTCAGTGCGGGCAGTAGATGCTGTTGAGTGAGCACATGTACTGTGTGGCTGTTGCATTCAAAATGACTGAGTACAGCAATGAATCTGTATCAAATTTTGCACTAAGCCTAAACATTTCTCTGCAGAAACCATTCAGATGTTCAGAAGGCCACAGCTATGGGCAACTGGTGATTGGCAGCTTCATCACGACAACATGCTTACTCATGCATCACATCTTGTGCAGAGTTTTTTGGCAAAGAATCAAGTGACCCAGATGACTCAGCCCCATACAGCCTAGACTTGGTACCCTGTGACTTCTGGCTTCTCCCAAAACCAAAATCACATTCCAAAGGAAAGAGATTTCAGAACTTTGATGAGATTCAGAAAAATATGAGGAGGTGGCTGATGGTGATTGGGAGAACTGTGTGAGGTCCCAAGGTGCCTATTTTGAAGGGGACTGAGGCATCATTGTCCTATGTACAATGTTTCCAGTATCTTGTATCTTCTTTAATAAATATTTCTATTTTTCATATTACATGGCTGGATACCTTCTGGATAGACCTCATATAATTTGTTTAATTTTTTTTTATGTAATTGTCCCAAGACTTAGTACCTGAGATGATAATAAACTGACAGGAAGATTTGCCTTATAATGCCATAAGGAAGGCAAACAACACTTAAATCAAATCCAACTCACAGATTCCATTCAAGAAACAGTAAACTTTAATACTTGCTGAGCAAAGAAAAAGTTGAATCTAACAGATCTTTCAGGTAGCTTCCTGCTGGAAATTTGTATATACTGATGACTATGATGTCTAATGACTTTATGCTTGAATGTTTTAGAGTAAAGCTCAATAAGTTAATAATAATAATCAGGTATTATTCATGCATCTCCTTTATCCCAACTTCAAATGTACAATGTTAATGCTTGGCTAATTTCCTTCAATTAAAGAAATATGATAGTATTATAAATTATTTAAGTATTAAATTCTTTTGAAAACCACTTTCAAACATACCTGTTAAATTAAAAGACTCACTCATTGTCAGAAAACCTGAGTTTTAGTCCCAATTTTATCACAGATTATTGGTAACTTTGAGGATGGCTCATCTATATTAGTGGATTGGGTTAGATTCTTCCCAAATTTAAAAATTTTTATCTTATTGAAAATCAAGATTTTTCAGGCTTATTTAGTATTGTCTCTGGAATGATACCATGCCAGACCCACAGTAGATGAGCAGGGTTTGATCAAATATAACAAGCCAGAGAGATGTAGGGTACTGGAATACTAAACCATCTCCATGCACAAGTACTTTCCAAATGAGAACAGCCAACTTGGAAACATACTTGACCATTAAAGGACTGGCTTCTACTCTACACCCTAACATTACAATATCAACTAACTCATTTTGTTGCAACTCAGTGGGTATGCCAAAAGCTGACTCAGTATCTCTCTCCCTTTCCAAATCCACACTTCCTGCAGAGTGGGGGATGCACAGAGGGTTTCCTTCTCACCATTCACAGCTCAGCTAACTCCTCAAAAATACCTTCCTTGCTTTCAACTATACAGTTCCTTTAGAGGGAAAAACCCCAACACTTTCTCTTTAGATAAGAAAAATAAAACATATTATGACCATCTGTGTGATAGATCTTTTACATCCTATGGGGGTAAAAAGCTAAACAAAGCTCAATCCTTCTGTCCAGAAGTTCAAAATCTGTTGAGAAGAAAATACATAGCTAATCAACTTTCTCAGATCAAAATCTGGTACAGTAGAGGTGTGTTTCCTGAAAATGAATTCCTTGGAACTTGAGTCTCACCAGATATTTTTGGTCAGTTGGGTTTGGCAAGTAGTATTCTATATTTAGTGAAGGCTTATAATGTATTGCTTTTTTTTTTTTACCATTCTGATAAGTCTGACATGTAATAAGTCACTTTAACTACGTTTAACCAATGTCCTAATAACTTATCTTTGGACTACAGAAGCTTTTTGTTTTATAATAAGTAATATTCCAGAGATAAAAAATTTTATAAGCATTAGAAGATGAGTTCTGACTAATAATAGTATTTTCTGAGTGTTCTAGGTGTTTTCTGCAAGAAGCACTTTAACACATATTAGCTCATTAAATAGAAAACTTTGTGAAGAATAAAGCATGTAAGCTAGGCCTTGAAGGATGAAAAACTCAGGGGCATGCTGAAGAAAAGGACATTCCAGGAAAAGGTAAGTACACATAAAACATGGAAGGGAGTGTATACGAAATGCATCTGGGAATGTTTGGACAGGAAGAAGCCCACATTTAGCTTTCATTTGCAATGGTAGAAATTTTATCAGAATAGGTTTCCTCTAAACTAACTTTTTCCCTTCTTTATCCCTTCCTTCCATTTTCTGCCATCACTCACATCACCACTGGTACCAAAACTCCTGTGCCAATATTATTTTCAGTATAGTAATGGAACCCAAAATGTAAACAAAATAAAACAACATAGTGCCACCATCTTTTATAAAATGGGTAGGTCCAAGATAGTGATGATAAAAATGGTGGAAAGATCATACTTGAGAATGAGTATAGGTATATTCTCTAATGAATCTATTGTGTGTGTTTTAACTTTTAATTTATTGATTTTAGAGAAAGAGGAAGTAAGGGGGGAGAGAGGGATAGAAAGATAGATAGATACATCAGTTTGTTTTTCCACTTATTTAGGTATTTACTGGCTGATTTTTATGTGCCCTGACTGAGGATCAAACCCATAGCTTTAGTGTATCAGGATGATGCTCTAATAAACTTAGCTACCTGGAGAGGCTATTGTATATATATTAAAACTATACACCTTAAAACAAACAAAAATATATATCATCTCACAGTTTTGGGGAAATTAGATATATGTTATTCTATTTGTTAATAAAGTCTTGGATTAGTAAAATGATTCATTTCCAGAACTATATACCAGGAATGTGACAGAATATATGTTTAGATATTATTGGTTAATTCGATAACTTTTAATGAAAATAGTCATAGATATATGTTTCAGCTAATATGTAATAACAATGATATATGCTTTAAAACTTTACAAACTTTCATGTTCATTAACTATTTTGACTTTCAAAAACATGGACGATATCCCCACAAAGAAATACAGGGTCCATCACAAATAACACCCCCCCTTTTTTTTTCTTGCAAAATCTTTTATCACAAAATCATGAGCATATAATTCTGTAACATAATGATATCACACTCAAGGACACTGTATGACATTTTTGTGAAATGTTCACATTAAAACTATAAATTATACACCCATATTATGACCCACCTAACCACACTCACACAGGTGTTACTTCTGCCAGACCTTGTGTATTTAGAGAAACTAAATATCTGGCCCTAGTACAGAATAGGTTCATGGCTTACAATCACATTTTTTTCCTCCTTCAAATCTGGAACATTTTTTGCAATCCCATTCAAAGTTTTTAGAAACAAAATTTCTAGTCTGTTCAGTATTCAGAATCCCCATCTGAAAAGTTAAGGTACTATTAGTGACTTCTTTTTTTCATTTGCAAGTTGAAAAACAGACAATCTCTCTGAGTAGCAACATGTTGATAAGGGTATCATAAAAAATTAGCTCCACGGTCATAAAGAAAACCCCTTCTAGAAAACTAATCTACCAAACTAATTTATTTTTTGTTCACTACCTTTTGAAAAGGGATTGTACTTAAAAAAGAAGGATGAAAATAAAATTTATCCTAATTAATTTAACACAGAGGACTGGGGAGATTGTATGGGTAATGGGTATTGTACAATTTCCTGTTTACTTTTAAAACTAAATACTTGGTTTATTATACAAGCAATGGGGCTTTTAGACTGACTATGAAACCTCCTAGTAGGTTTAATAACTCCCATTCCAAATATATCTTATTTAAAAAGTTAAAGAGTGGCACATTCACTTCACCAACCAATGAGATTCTGCAGTTCTCAGTTCTGCTCAGATCATTTTTGCTTGCTGTTCTAGTAGAAATTGAGGAAATTTCTAGAATGAGAAAAAGAGGGCACTTACAAGTTTATTATTAAAGTCGGGATGTAAATTAACACTAGGGATTGCATACTCAAGATCATCTCCACAGTTCCACTGTGTGGATCATCACAGCCCTTAAATTATGCTGTCTTCACTATAATAACAATATTTCTGCCATTTATCAAGCATCACCACATGCAGATTCTTCATCCCATTTGATATTAGTGGAGCTGTGAGAAAGATGTTCTCGATCCCATTTTACAGTCAAGGAGACAAAGGCTCAAAGAGGTCAGCTGCCTTCTAGTCAAGAGCCAAGCCAGGGTATGAACCCAGGGCCCTGAGATTTGGGAACTCATGCTGTTCACACTACATTTCAGAAAAAATCTAGTTCCTTTAGCATAAGGCATTAATCAGCTATGACTTACATTCATGCAAGGGAGTCAACATGCATGTCGAGACATTCATGACTTTGTTACATAAATACCTATAATGTACATAAAGGAAAAGCTTTAGGAAAAATTTAACTACTGAATTGAAAGAATAATAGGTTCCTACAAATAAATGCAAATGGATGGGATGAAAATAATTCTCATAGTTTTAGTCCTCCAAATGACAGTAAAAGCTATAAAAATTTAAACATATAATTTATTTATTAACCCTGAGATTAAAGCAGAAAGGATGAAGAAATTCTATGTTCCTTACCCTTTAAAAGAAATAACTTCTTACAAAAATGAGCCAGCATCTTTCATCACAAAATGAACACCCGCACCAAATCTTCTTTTTGATGGAAACTGTCTGAAAAAGAATATTTAACTTTTCCTTTGTTTTTAAAATGTTAAGTAACAAACCTAAGAAAAATAATAGAAAAACAAATACTATAAAAAATTTAAGATCACCCTCAAGCTAAAAGGAGAGGTTGCTGGTTGTGCTTTCACCGTCATAGGGATCCAAGGGCGCCAAAGGGAGTCCATAGAAATTCGGATTCCCTGGGAAAGGAACTCGTGAACTTTCAAAACGTGCAGTGACATCTCTGAAAGATTTGTAGCAAAAACACATTATCTATATGCTAAATTATAGCAACATATTTTCTAGAGTAATTACTTCTTAAAAAATTTAACAAGTTTATAAATACCTGAGTAATAATTGGCCAATTCAGTTTGTGCCTAGAGTAAGAAATCAAATTAACTTATATATGATTCTATTAGTCAATCTATCTTTTCAACTCATGTATAAAAATGTAAACTTACATACTTCCTTATTGGTTTGTTAAGAAAATTTTTCTAATGGGACTGACACATTTTAATACAGAAAGGACAAAGACCATGATAATAATAATGACTTGTTTTAAAAATCAGGTATTTATTTCATTTAACTTACAGAATTGTGGTTTCTCCCTTTAAAAAATTAGGATGCTAGGCTGTGTTCTGTGTACTGTGTTGGTATACACCTGTGATTTTTCACCGGGTACGCTGCGAGAAATTTTAAAACATGTAGTACCTGACCGTTTAGTCAGGGGCACTGAGCTCTTCTCCCTTAGAATGTCAAAAAATTACAACACCCAACACAACAATAGCCGTCTCTTGTGAATTAATCAAAATTATGCCTATTTTTTTTTGCCAGATTGGCCAAAAATGTATTTTTTTGGTGTGCTGCAGAATTTTAATTAGTGTATGTGTGCCATAAGATGAAAAAGGTTAAAAACCACTGCCTTACACAGACTTGTCTGGGGCCGGTGAATGAACATACTTTATACTCAGTTGAGAGATTTTTATCAGTACACTTAAAGGCAGCAGGGTGCATAATTAGGTATGCCTGCCATCTGTATAGCCCTCCAGGTGCAAGAGGCATTAGCTTTATTTAATATTACCACAACATTAATTTTACTCCATTAATTTATGTCATTTCTCCTTTATTTCAAACTCAGATTGCCAAAACTAAAGCATTGAAGGTGATGCCCAACTCTGGTTTTAGTGAAAGCCTTAAACAAAATCGTCAACAATCTCATTAACTAAGAACACGTTTAAGAACAGACATTGATCAGCTCGGATTCGCCTTTTCAAAGAGTCTATAAACAAAACCTTTCTGATTTTGGTATAATAAAGTTTTTCCAAAGAGAGAGTAGATCACGTGGTCATCATTTTAGGAAGGACTGACAAGGCGCTAGAAAATACTGAATCACGTAATGAAGAAAGCACGCCACTTCAGTTCCTTCAAGCCCAGGGAGACTCTGCGTGAGTCACTAGCAGCCTTGTAACATGTGCCAGTCACCCGTCGTGACAAAGTCCTGATCCTTGTTGGGCAGCAGTATTCTTCATAGAATTTAAGAGCATGATCACTGCTCATAGTTACTTTATATTTATGCAAACGTATTTATTTTTAACTTTTACTGTTATTTTTTTAATCCTCACACGAAGATATTTTTTTTAACATTGATTTTAGGGAGACAGAGGAAGTGGGGTCGGGGGGAGAGAGAGAGAGACACTGATCAGTTGCCTCTTGTGCTTGGCTAGATGGGGGTGGGGGCTGAATCCACAACCTTTGGTGTATAGGATAACGCTCCAACTGGGCACCGGACCAGGCCATGGTTTCTCCCAAATGTATTACTTTTTCACTTATAGTAGTGAGATACAACTCCTCTTTTAAGCACATTTAAGTTAAAAAATTATTTTAAGTAAAATATTTAATAATTAATAAGTCTTATATAAGGATATGAGAAACACCAGGAATGATGTACACAAAGCAAATGAAACTTTGGCCCACTTTGACTTGCATCCCAACTTCAGAAGAAAAAGATATGATCACACGAAAGTGAAAATTGAAGGCAATTGAATAAAACTATTGAATTTATACTATTCTATGTCTTCCAAGATATAATAGGTACCACAACTATGACCATTTCTTGATAGCTAATCCTGTATATTGTATTAATGCTCTATATACAGTAGTGTAATTTCCAAAGCAAGGTAAAAGCACTTTATTTTATTAACTTTTAAGTTAATAAAATTTAGGGGAGTGGAACTTTGAATGCCAAATATTTCAAGGTAGACTCAAGTGAAAAAATCTTGATTTCCACTACATTGATAACAAAAGAAGAGAAAGTATGTTTTCCCAGGGCAACTGTGTGTGTTTCTGAAAATATGCACATAAGGTGGAGGAGAATGGGAAGTTACGAAGAAAAGATCAGAAAGTATTCTCAAACAATACAACTTTCTGAAAAAATGTCCAATGGTAAATGAACATGTAGAAGCTCTCTCCTTGAAGCTGCGTGAAACACTCTTGATGGTAGTACTTTTGGAAACTTCAGGACACATTTTCACTGAGAGAATTCTGAGATCATAATCATAGATTTTCCTCCTTCTTGACAGAATGCTTTCTAAAGGCCTACTATTGAACTCTCTTTACTTGACTGGTAAGTATAATTCTTAGACTTACAATTGTTTTCTAATTTACAAAAAAAATGTATACTGTGGAATACCTGTATTTTGAAGGGAAAAATGAAGCTGCAATGTCAAAGTATACAAAAATCATTCCAAGAACTTTTGCTATGCTTAACTTTCATGCTCTTGCATTTAGAAATTTTCTTGCTGCCAACACTTTTTTCCTCTTGAGATAACTGAGACCAATCCCGCCTTACAAAAAAATCTCTTTAGAAAGGGGTAAAGTTAAACATTGATTCCTAATAGACAAAGTTGAGGAACATCTTTGCACAAATCAAATGCATTCCAGAATACTCGCTGCTGACATGAAACCACACACCAGGACTGCTGAAAGCAGGTGATGATAGTTTCGACATTCCCACACTTAGACCAAAAAAAAAAAAAAAAAAAAAAAGCCTATTTACTTCTGTCTCCCTGCAGGCATCCTTTCGACTGCTCCATTCACTCTGACAAGAGATCTGAATAAAGGCTCTCTAAATCACTGCAAAGCATTCATTCTCAGACAATAAGCTAGCTGACCAGATTGAAACTGTACATCACAGAGCAGGGAAGAGCTTCCTTTGCTTCTTCTAATCTATCAAAATCTGCATTATCAAGATTCTTTTTTTAAAAGACTTTATTCATTAATTTTTAGAGGGGAAGGGAGAGACAAAGAGAGGGAGAGAAACATCAATGTGTAGTTGCCTCTCACGTGCCCCTCACTGGGGACGGACGTGGCCTGCAACCCAGGCATGTTCCCTGACTGGGAATCGAACCAGCAACCCCTTGCTTTGCAGGTTGGCACTCAGTTCACTGAACCACCACACCAGTCAGGGCTGCTTTATCAAGATTCTTAAAAACAAAACAAGAGAACAAAACAAACCAAAAAACTCCCCCAAAACTCTCCTTTGGCTTGTTTTATCCTTCACAACTTTTAATCTTTTTATGCTTCCAACTCAATCTTTGTTCTCATATGACTGGCTATATACCCCACTGCTACTCTTGCTGTTACATATCAGTCAGTGTTTAAGTTAAACATATAATCATCATCTTTTAGGAGGGGTCTAAAAGAACACCAGAAATGTGTGGTATTCTCTATTGTGATACAATTGCACACACAATTCTATGGAACCAATTGTGGTCAATCCCGTACTGAGTTGTACATGACATTAACACTGTAACATTCATGTCTTCGATCTCTTTACTCAGGTCCTTTCTTCCTTCACTAGCTAGAACACTTTTATTTCCAGAAAAAAATAATAGAGGATGTATAAGCTTTTGTCACTTCTTTCCAAAGCTGATGAATCTATATTCTTTTCCTCTCAATCTTTTTCTTTCTCCTTTCCTCTCGGTTCCTCCCTCCCTCTCTTCCTTTCATGTGCTTCAGTTTTGTTAATTAACAGAAATTCAGGAGGGGAGCTTTCCCTGAAGTGGTTTTATATTCCTATAGTAGCATTCCACTGCTCCTTTTTTGCATTTAGTATGCAGACTGTAGCTAGCTAACTTAATGCCATCAAATTAATCATGATCTACAATTTAATCATTCATATGTTTGACAAAAATGTATAGAGCCTCTATTAGCCAGACACAATGATAGCAGCCAAGGATTTAAAAATATTTAAAATACTGTGTTACATGTAGTTTCCCAGGACTCCCATAACAAAATGTCACAGACTAGACAATTTATAACAAAAGAAACTTACTCTTTCACAGTTCTGGAGGCCAGAAGTCTGAAATCAAGGTGCAAACAGCCAAGTTCTGTCTGAAGACCTTAGAGAAAAATCCTTCCTTGTTTCTTCCAGCTGCTAGTGGCTCCAGCAGTTTTTTCTCCCCATGGATTTACATGGATTTTCACTGCAATGTAGTATGACCTCACCTTCACTAGTGTATCTGCAACGACCCTATTTCCAAATAAGGTCCCAGTCTGAGGGTACTGGTGGACATGAATTTGGGGGGATGTTATTCAGGCTAGTAGATACCCACCACGCTGTTCTCCTTGGGATACTCCCTCATATTTACTCAAATTTTAATTTGGTTATACCATAGTGTCCTTCATAAAAATCTTTGCTAGTTAA
Source organism: Phyllostomus discolor (assembly GCF_004126475.2). NCBI lineage: Eukaryota > Metazoa > Chordata > Mammalia > Chiroptera > Phyllostomidae > Phyllostomus > Phyllostomus discolor. Next base: position 154,696,337 of record NC_040905.2, on the reverse strand, counting down.
AACTTATAAAAGAGGGTAGCCCAGCTCCAGTGGCCTACCAGGCATACCTTCATGATGAGGGACCAGCAAGTGATGACTAAGAAGCTAGATGTGTCACTGGGATAATGAAATGAGTTTTGCTACAGTGAGTATCTCGGTGTACAATGATTGGTTAAGGGGAGTTATCTCCCAAGTTGCCGCACGTGTAGTTTTGTCTATTCATTTTGTACAACTAAGAACTACAGAGTTTTTATTAAAAAGAAAAACTGGATACAACTTTTGAGATAAAACAACCTATCCTTTTACAGGTGAGATGAACAAAAGGGAATGCCCATGTTCATGAGCTAACTAAGGATGGCCTCAGCAGAACCAAGGGTGCCCATCCATGCTCAGTGTTCAAATCAGACTTCTCAGGCTTCTGAATATAAATAACTTTATTATGACTTTTCCATCTGAGCACTTCAACTCTGACTACCCTAAAGAACAACTTATAATATCACTACATTAACAGCATCTCTGAAAAACATACACAGACAGAAAGGAGACCTCTCTTTTTACAACGCTGCTTGTCTTCTTCTGCTCCACGAGGAGTCTCTGGGTCTTTAGTATCAGTAAAAACTCAAGATGTAATGTAGAGAATATTGAGCTTTTCATAATAATGTTGTCTGAAGCTCCTCTCATTGTAACCGTGGACACCGCATGTTCAGTTAGACATGATGAAAAACAATTTTAAATTGTAAGCTTTGAACAATGTAATAAAGCTTTTCCCCAGTAACAAGAACAAACAAAAAACATGCCTGCTTCTTTATTCGTGCACCATGAAACTTCTTTATTCACTTCAATTCTGCATTCACACAAAAGTGCTGTAATAAAATATCTGTACACTACTTCTGTTACAAATATAGATAATATTTAAAGTGACTTTATATATTCTAATGTAGGAGTTTCACGCTCTAAAATGGGAATGAACACATGATAATTTCTCACCAGTTGTCTCAATAAACAGCTCCATCTGTTTCCCTTAGTCTTAAACTATTGTATTATAAGATGTTAATATAGAGCAATGAAATGAAGTTATGTTAATTCTGTTAATTTTTCTATCAATTTTCTAATGGCATACAACCAAAATAATTACTAACACATTGCTTTTTTCCCTGTCATTAAGATTAATCCTAACGGAAAGCCAACTGCGCAGTGCGCTGACACGGTTTAGCATTGCGTCAGTGAAAGCCAGCACTGAAGGTTCCGAGAGCTTTCGCTCCTGCACAGTGAGCACAGCTGCTTTCCAGAGAGCACCAGTGGGTGCAGGGGAGGCATCATCATTTTACCTGCAGAGTCCTGGAAATACTTCTAACAGGTCACGAATGAAAATGAACACGGAGATATGCATGAAATGTGTTCTTACATACTTAAGGACATTGCTTTTATCTGCTCTTTACACCACACTAGAAACCCACTCTAGGAAGGAAATATTTATGTGTATATTAAAGGTGGGAGATGCGACTTTTTATAATTGTCAAAAATTTTAAACACTGAGTATTTTTAAAGATTTTTAATAAAAATTTTTTAAGTTAGTAATAACGAGAGGGGTAGATTGACAAAATATAAGAAGCTTTTATAAAGCTTGACATTTTCTTCTTTATTTTATATTTTCACTTTCACCCTAACTTACTGAAGCCATTTCTCTTAGGTTAGCTTTAGAATTCTTTTTTCTCCCTTTACTAACCAGTTCAGCACACAATAATTTTCACCCATGTTACCATGAAGTGTCAGGTATCTTCCTGGAGAAAGAATGATTTAACTAGGCAGACAGTCCCACCTTTGAGTGCATGTTCACAATGTACAAGGAGAGAGGGGACATGACGCTTAGCTATCAGTGAGAAAGTTGTTCCCCTGTGAGTGTCACACACCTAACTGGTGTTTCTCCCTACAGTTCTGAAGAGCAAGATGAACACAGTATGGGAAAAGCCTCCTGAAGGACCAGTCCCTTTCTCTTTACAGTGTGACATGCGAGTGAGCGGGGGTGAACTTCAGGAGAGAACCACCAGCGTGACAGTGCCTTTCGTCCGCTTGAGGATGGCAACGGCTTCTTCGTGGGTTACCCCTTCCAGGCTCTGCCCATTGACAGCAATGATCTGATCACCCCTTTTCAGACGCCCATCTTCAGAGGCTGCTCCCTGCAATGACCAAATAGGCCTGTTTACTTCTCAGAAAATGCTGCACAACAGAAAAAGATCTAAACCAGAATTCAAACTGCTCCGCATGCGCGCACACATGGCTCTTGGGGCTCCACGGGTGCTCCACAGCCATTGGGCAATGATGAACACACACAAAGGAGGTCTTTCTCCTAAATGATTTCAGCAATGAAATTCCTATTTGAGAGAGAATTTAGCAGTCAACGGATTAGCTGGTTTTCTGGCTGCTCAGCATAGCAGGTGGGAACCCAAATTAATGAAGAATATTGGGAGTTTGCCTGATAAAATGGTTTCATAGAATCTAGGATTTCCGATCCTATAAAGAAGACCTACGAAAAGGAAACAAAGGATCAGGTGGGAACAAAAGCAGGTTTGCAGGACAAGGGCATGAGGTTTGCAGAAGCAAAAGCCCACATGTATGTTGACAGGGGCGGGACAAAGCCCAAACCCCGCTAATTCTAACACAAATGCTCTCTGTGATTTCATAAAGGCAGCTCCGACTTGTTGGCTCTTTACTTCCCAAGGGGGTAGATGGAGTCTTCATGTTCTTTGTGGGCCTAATGATTAAGTTTAAACACAGACATTGCTGTTTAAAAAGGACCCTATCTTAAGGCATGCTGAGGGTAGGCAATTATGCAATTACATATAAAATTAAAATACAAAAAAGTTAATGAGGAATCCATAATGATGAAATTCTTAAAATATGTTCTAAGCAGCATGCCTTAAATAAACTGTTCCAAGGCTGAGGAAATGACTGCATGCCTCTTCTATTCATTGGCAAATGCTGTTTGTATTTTTGGACCTACTAGTGGCTTTTAAAAATCTCATAAATTAAGGCTATAGCTTGACTGCTGTAGATACAGCACTTTAAACTGGTTAAAAATAATATTTTTTCAAAGTGACAGAATGAAGCCTCCATTGGTGGGCACTTCATAGAACCACAGCACTAATCTCCAGCCCCTGTATCACATCTTTCCAAAGGTTTGATACATTTTACTCCTTTGGATTGTAAAACTTTGAGATTCTGGATTTTCTCCTGCAGGAAATTTTGTCCAATTTTGTAGTTCCTCAAAAATGCCTTAAAATATATTAATAATAAATATATGGGTTTAAATTATTTTAATAGCTTCACCAATGTTGCAATAACTTCATTCTTATCCTAAGCATTCTTAACACAGAACAGGTTACTATATAATTACAACTATATACTAATGGGTTTCCTTTTTTTCAATTAAATTCCTTAACTGTAAGTGCTGGTTTAATGTAGGTGATGGAGCTTCTGGATACTCTTCAAATTATTTTAGTTACTATTTCTCTACTTTACTCAATGACATTAACTGTAAAATAAATGTTCAATTAGTTAATCTGCATATCCATTTTGTGTACTTTTCTGTTCCTGTTTTATATTGCACAACAGTAAAAGAAAACAACACACACAGTAAAAGAAATGCCAGCACTTTATAGCACACATATTTAAAAAGTCCTATTTTCAAAAGACATGCAATCATATGCCACTTATTTTTAAAAATATAAAATCAGTCATTACTGTCTAAAGTTCATTAATATTTTTATGCATATTGTCAAGAATTCCCACGGAATTTCAATTTGAGCCTATTTTCCTTTAAACATAACTAAGCCTCAAATTGGACAAAAATATTTAATGACCTGTTCCTGTAGGGAGCTCCAGAAGAAAATGACCAACTGTTAACCATTTGGTGTTACCTCAGGCCATAAACTAATAGGCCAGCTGCTGACCACTATTAACGATTGTTTAGGGAAGAAGGGGTGGTTAAAATCTGCAATCTTACCTTCGCAAACACTGTTTTAACATAAATGGGTAAGTCTCCATGAGGGCTGCCATACCCTCCTACTATACTGAAGCCCAAGCCATCTGGTCCGCGGTCTAGTGTAATAGACTTACACTGAGGAGGTCTATAGCAAAAGAAAGAAAAAAAAACAGTTTTTGGATTTTAAAAAAATATATATATTCTTGTGAACCAGCAAGTTAAGGGTTATCTAACACCAACCTAGAACGAGTACCAATGTCCATGTTACTGGCGAGTGTATTACGGGTGTTTTGGCAGGCTTAAATTCTCAGTCATTGCTCAGTATTTTATATTTACATACTCTAATGAAATTCTACTCAACATCCTAATTCTATTACTCACTTAGGGTTCTCTTAAACTAACATATTCACAGCATGTGCTCACAGCATGGAGAAGCTCATTCTTTTCCCAAGTTATTCAAAGTCAGAGGTTTACGGTCCAGAGGACCATCATGGAATAACCCACAAACATCAGCACTCCCATACTCAGAGAGGAAAACCAATTATGAAAAATGTAAAAGCTGCACCAAATTATTTAAGAATTCTAATCCACTCCTCTCTTCTCTTCTTTCTATGTTCTAATTCTTTTGTACTCAAGCATTAGATACTTGTGATTTTTTTAAATCAAAAAAATGATTCAACGAGTAGGAAACGTTGAATAGATCTAACTTGCTCCATGTCACACAGGGCAGTGATAGAATAAAAAGTGCTCCCCAAAAACTCAGAGCTGAAAGTGTGGGAAGGGCAGTGACATGTCTATCTGTCTTTGATAAACTAAAACCATACCACAATTATTTAATAGCTTAGAAACACTTGATTTTCATATTTCACACCTCATCTCTTACTATTTCACCTTTATGTGAGCAGTAGGGACATACAAACCATAATATATGAGCTCACCCCAGATCGTCCTGAAATATACCGCTTGACGTCAACCCAGAGAAAGAAAGGCTGGAGCTGGCCGGCTCCTGCTGGTGACCTGTGACCACGCTCACGTCTCCTCCAGCAACCACCTGAGTGCAGGAGAAGCACAGAGAGAAAAACACGTGTTCATGTGGCTGGGTAATTGTCCTTCAAAAAAGAGCACTTGGATTAAAACATGTATTTTATTGTCCACTTTATCAATTCTGTTAACATAATATACAGCCAAAGAGAAAGAAATTTCACAAGGTCGGGAGACCTCTTCAACTGGCAATGAAAATATTCTCCTAGTTCAATTTATCAAGTTCCCTGATGGGTTTCAAACATGGCCTCACATGCCATTAATTTCTAAAGATCTTCAGAATACAAGCCACTCACACCACTTAAATTCTACAATTGATCATTCGCCGCTGAGCCCTGGTATCTTTTTTCCTTTCAAGTGTGAAACAATAAATACACTGGGATAAATGTGACAGAACGAGTTTCTTACTTACTCTCTTGGAACTCTCAACGTAATCATTTATGTTCCAGGGAAATAGTAAATGAAATCATAGCAGGAGAGTTAAGAGTTTTTACTGGCTTAACATCAAAGCTCCTGTGTTTTCGAGCTACCTGTATTCTGAATAGTGCTTGGGAGAAAAATCTTACCTGCATTTCAATGGAGCCAGGGGTACTTTTCAGTAAGTTAACTGCTTGGGTGTGAGTCATGCCCTCAGTGGATGTGCCACCAATAGTGACAATCCTATCCCCAACCTGCAAGGGGGAAAAAGACATAGCCATCTGCTAAAGCAGCTACGCGGAGAGGGACACTGAGACATGAACAATCATTTCCTTTTCTACCGTGCACATCACATATGTAGCGCTATCAGCAATGAAAATCGACCCAAGGAAACCACTAATTCCCATGAAGCTGCAATCATAAAAAGAAGATACGCATAATGACTAAGTTCTACGGTCTCTGGGGAGGGGGGGAGATCACTCTTCATTTCTCCTGGGTAAGACACTGCTTCCTATTAAAAGAAAAAGATATCTGATGTCATTTGGAAACCAGATTTTCTCTGGAAGTTACTCTCATGCACATTATATGTGACTCTAAGGGGCGTTCAAGCCGAGATCCAAAGGCCGAGTTGGCCCATGGCCTCTTCTGGTGAACAGAGTTTGCTATGCTCATTTGGATGCATTTATGGGGCAGAGCTCAGGAGTTGTAACAGAGAATCCTACGTCCAAAAAAGCCTAGTACAGCCACCACTTGGTCTATCATAGAGAAGTTTTCAGATCCCTGTGCTGTCTAACAAGCTTTGTAAGTGTCAGTCACATATTTAGATATCAGAGGAGACTGAACCATTCCCAATTTAAAGACTACTTAAACTAAGTGAAATAATCCAGTCAGAGAAAGACAAATACCACATGATTTCACTTATATGTGGAATTTAAAGAACAACTGAACTAACTAACAAACAAACAGAGACGAACTCATAGATGGACAGCAGGATGACAGCTATTGATAGCGGGGAAGGGAAGGGAGGGGAGGAATCTAGCAAAAAGGTAAAAGGATTATGGACAAGAGACTGAAGGGGGGAGGAGGGTATAAATGGGTTAAATGGTAATAGAAAAATATGATAAAAATTTTAAAAAATAAACTAAAAGGTAGCCATGTTTCAAGACCATTTTAACACATGAGGCCACACAGATTTTATTTTGTAGAAAATTAGTTAGTTGCTAGTTAGCATAAATTCCATCATGGTGTTCTACATTTGAATAATCCCTTGACTTTGAAACAAGTTTTATATAGTTTTACAATTTATGTCACATTTACAAGGTGGAAAGCAAAAGGAGTTTTACAGTTGTAGGTACATCAGTTTATTCTTGTATTATTATTTATGAATCAGTGTATTATTTATTTGTATTATAACTATAAATAGATTTCTATCCCCACCTATATGTTGAACTTCTGCAAAATTGATAGGGCAATGAAACATAAAAAATCATTTTCAACTTCATAAGGTTAAATCAGCATTTAAACAAATAAAAATGTGTAAAAAAATTTCCACCTCATACTGTTGTTCTGAAGCACTTTGTTTTCTTTTAACTTTTATCAGAGTTTCAAACAAGTAAAACAAAAAAAGGTACAACAGTAAATCTTCCCACTTCATTTGCTTGAAAATTTGTATACAATAGCAAATTCTCTCTTCTAAAAATTTTCTTCACCTTTTACTCAAAGCAAAGCTGAGGTGTGCTGTGAGTGGATTATCTGATTTACAAGCAGATAAAAACATTTAAAACCATCTGCAACCTGTGGTCAGATTCAAAAGGTTTATCAAAGCTTGCCAAATGTGCTGGGACTACCAGAGCAATTAGATAAACTTACTCTGAGTTTCTGGGTCTGAGCTGCCACTCCATTCGGGTGCATCATGGCGATAAATATAGGAACATCGCCAAGTGGGCTGCCTACTCCTCCAGCAATGCTGATTCCCAACGAATCAGAAGGCCCCTGCCATGGAAGAGAGAGTTTGGCCACTGTGATATTTTTAATTGACTTTTGGTTTCTTTGGCACCATATTCTATCGTTAACTCTGATCCTCTAGGTGTGAGGGTGGAAAATGATGCTCAAAAAAATTGCATTATTTTATTTGACACAGGTCCTTAGTGTAATTTAGGAAAATAAGCATCTGTAGAAGAAACCATACATGTTAAGTGAAAATCATATTGTGGGGACTGATGAAGAGCAGGTAAGCTGATAAAATGAAAAAGGCACAAATTTGGAAATCGGAGGGACTTGTGTTCAAAGCCAGGAAGCTGCAGTTACAAAACACTGGAACCTGGAACTTGTCCTCTCCTTCCAGTGAACCACCAGGTCTTCCCTGACTGAGTAGAGACGACAGCGCCTCTCACAGAGCACTGCAGTGAGCTCCAAATGAGAGGGTGGCAGCACAGAGGATCTACATGAGAGTTCAGCATGTAGTAACGGCTCAGTGAGTTGTGGCTGCTTTTACTGTCTCTCTTGTACACAGCTGTCAGGGGAATCTGCTTCAGGAAGACAGGACATATCTGCCAAAGGCAAAGGCTGACTTATTGGTATGAGGTCAGGCAGACTTTGTGTGGGGCTGAGCTGATGCCAGTCTTGACAATACAGAACGTGCCAACAGTGACTTTTTTTTAAATTTATTTATTTTTAGAGAGGAAGGGAGGGAGAAAGAGAGAGAGAGAGAGAGAGAGAGAGAGAGAAAGAGAGAGAAACATCAATGTGCAGTTGCTGGGGGTCATGGCCTGCAACCCAGGCATGTACCCTGACTGGGAATCGAACTTGCGACACTTTGGTTCGCAGCCCGAGCTCAATCCACTGAACTATGCCAGCCAGGGCCCAACAGTGACTTTTTAAACAAGGTACTATGATGAGAAAATTCAGCAAAGACTGCATTGTGTTATTCTAACTGTGATTCATAAATAAATTTTCAGATGGGACTATGAAAAAGTAAGATAGCTTAGAGAAAAACATACACAGATGCCTCTAATTTCAACACAATATTCATTTTCCCAAGTCCCCGAGTTACCTTTTTTATTTCAACTGTTCTTAATCCCTGTATTTCGGATGCTACTATAAAGATGAAAAAGATAAAATGTGGTTATTAAAGCATTTTTTTTTTCATTTAAATTTCAGTGCATGTCTGGAGCTGGCTGGGACTAGATGGCATACACAAAATTTTTTGAAAAGGTTCTCACAGTTGCTGGTACACATGATTACATCTGTCCCACAGAAACACTCTATTTCTCCAGTTGGAAAAACACACGCACCATCCCATGCCTTCCTTCTTATTTTAAGCAAGATTATATAACTGTATAATCCACTTTGAGTGAGACGAGGACAGTATGTGTTCTGGACAGAAAGACACATGTACACAGCTGAGGGGAATAAAGCCATGGGTGCACTGAAAGCACTCATGGATGTAAGTGCCTGAATTTCTAGAATATTAGTCATATTGCAAACAGAGACTGCCATATGGTTAGTTTCTTCAATTTGAACAACTTTCAACGAATGCTTCAAGCCAAAAAACTCTCTGCATCATGATTTCATGTAATTAAAACACAGGAGGATCATATTAATTTTCTCAATCAAACTTTTTGCAATTCTCATGGAAAAAGAAGGCTTCACTTAATGGCCTTTTCTGATTTACTGGTGTTACACTAAACTGAGAAAGGAAATAAAAATCAAACACACCAACAGGCTGAGGGATTACAATTCACAGGAGCCTGATTCTAACATCCGGTGTATCTCACCGGGCAAAGCAGCAGTGGGAGAAGCAGCCACAGGCACAGCTTCCTGCTGTTCAGAATTTTTGCCGGCACACATCTCTCTGCCTGTGTTAGCATGTGGAATGATTTGGGGAAGAGAGCTCAGGGGTAATTTAAAACAGGGAAGAAAATCTGTGTTGACAGCCAAAATTCAAACCAGTAAATCATGTTTAAATGGCAGGCCCATCTTACGTGCATTCTTCTTCGAGCTCCTTTCCAGCGACTCAGATGCACTGGACGCAGAGGGCGGGAAAGTGAAGGATGACAGGCTGCATTCGCTCATCTACAAAGACAAAACAGTGACCTTAGAGAGTTTTGGAAGTGATGATACCCCTTAAATGCCACTTATTTCAGAATTCAATTATTTTAATGCATCGAGAGAGAAATACCTGTTAAGTAATACTGGCATTTGATAATTTGATAGGCATTTAAACAGCTTCTAGTGATTTTTTCTTAAAGGAAGAATTTGCATAGTGATCTAAAATTGAAGTGGAAAGGATGGATGAAATTGATTCCAACCTACCTAAAGTTTTGGTGTATTTTCATAATCTCATTCGAGGTAACCCTCTTTAAATGTCAATTGATGCTGTACACAGATGGGGACTTACAAACAGTAGCACTGGGACCAGTGACAGGATACCAATGGCAACCATCAAGGGGTCCATATGGGGTTTTTAAGGACAGGTCGATGAAAATGGGCTGCTGTCATCAGAAGACAAGACCAAGGAGGGCTTGCCAAGAGACTTGAACCATGTTAACGCTATACTTTCATACATGTGGAAGCATCTACAGTATACTGCTTGGTAAATGTTTGTTATAAAACATTTTAAAATATATTATTTTGGTAGACTTTCATAAATTAATTGGTATGAGATTATGGAAAAAAAATCATGTTAGAAAAGGGATTAAGTTCCTTCCAATTCTTACAAACTACTCAAGAGCTACACCTTGCTTACCTGCCCACTTTCAGCTCTTGCTTTTCCCTGTCGCAAACTCTGCACCCCACTCTGCCAGGCTACCAGAGAGCCAGGCCTGTGTCCATGACCCTGGACAGACCCACAGTCAAAACTGTTCTTGAGTTCCTTTTGGCATGTGAACTGCATTCCCCTGATGAATCTCCCGGCTACCTACCTGGCTGCTCTGAGAGGGCCTCCTCTCTGAATGGAATGGTCCAGCTTTGATTCTTCCTACTTCCAAGGTCACTGTGCCTAGGGAACACTGGGGGAGCAGTTGTTTTATGAAAATGTTTAAATAAAATGCCACAGTCCTCTTTTGGAGCACATTTTACCCTTCAAAACTGAGTTTTGAAAAGGCTTACTCCTTTTGGAATTTCCATAGGCAAGGATACCCCCAATGTTTTGTAGAAAGAGGCTTTTTAAAACAAAACTAGTCAAAATAGTAACAACATGCAGCAACAGCAACATCAAGTATCTGTCTTACCACCTCTTAATTTACATGGGTACTCTTTCTGACAGGTAACAAGAAAATGAAAATTGGGCAATTATCTCAGGAAGCATACTGATTTAGATCAGCTAAGTGAACTAAATAACTCAGGTTTGAAAAAACAAAACAGAAACAATAAAACAACATGTTTTGCTCTCAACAGCAGACATGCAGACACACAAACACACACATGTAAACTCTCTATTGTTACAATGTGCCCAAATAAACAATACCTAAATTAGCCATTCTGCTAGCAACACCAAACAAGGAATGAGGATGCTACATAGTCTCATGTGGAAGTAGCACAAGGAGGCGTGTAAGATGTTGGGCTTCTGGACTTCCGGCAAGATGGAGGAATAGGTGGACGCACCGTACCTCCTCGTACAACCAAGATTAGAAAACCAATAATTTACAACAATAATTTACTATCAGAATAACACCCAGATCCGGCAGAGGATTTATCTGAATGGAAGTCGGGCAGCCAAGAAGTTGAAGTAGACGCATTCATCCGGACCGGTAGGAGAAGATAAGCCAGGCGGGCGCGGGGCTGGCTCGGGTTGGCGGCGCGCGGAGGTCGGGGGAAGGTTTGGCGAGAAATCGGCGCAAAAGCCATCCGGCGCACAAGAAGGCAGCGGTGATCCCTGAGTACGCAAGCTGCGGCTGGCAGACCCAGAGGGGTAGCGATTGTGGACCAGGGCAGAACTCGCGGCCCAGAAGCCCAGACAAGGGTCTGAGTCCAGGGGAACGGAACTACCGCCATTGTTTTCTCCCGCCCCGCTCCCGCCCGCCCCCACATATAACGTCACAATCTAGCGACTGGGGTGCCCATCCCCGGTGAGCACCTAAGGCTCCGCCCCCCACCGTAACAAGAGCAACCAGACCGGAAAAAAAAAAGAGAGACGGGGGGAAAAAAACCATGTTTTCAACAGAGCAGATCAGTCCCCCAGGACTCATCCTTTTGAGCGACCAAGAATTAGCCAATCTATCAGATGCGCAGTTCAAAACACTGGTGATCAGAAAGCTCACGGAACTGGTGGATTTTGGACGAAATTTAGATGAAAGAATGCAGATTACCATAAAACAGATGCAGGAAGACACGCGGAGGAGAGCCAATAGTGAAAGGAAGGAATATGAGTCTCAAAACAATACAGTAGACCAGAAGGAAGATAGAATCAACCAAGAAGGAAAGCATGATGAAATAAGAATTCAAAAAATTGAGGAAAAGATTAAGAGCATCCAAGACACCTTTAAACGTTCCAATATCCGAATTATAGGGGTACCAGAATCAGAAGGGGAAAAGCAACAGATTGAGCATGTATTTGAACAAATAATAAAGGAGAACTTCCCCAATCTGGCAAAGGGAACAGTCTTCCAAGAAATCCAAGAAGCTCAGAGAGCCCCAAAGAAGTTGGACCCAAGAAGAAACACACCAAGGCACATCATCATTACATTAGCCAAGGTAAAAACGAAGGAGAGAATCCTACAAGCAGCAAGAGGTAAGGGGACAGTCACCTACAAAGGAGTTCCCATCAGACTGTCAGCTGATTTCTCCAAAGAGACCTTACAGGCAAGAAGGGGCTGGAAAGAAATATTCCAAGTCATGAAAGACAAGGACCTACATCCCAGATTGCTCTATCCAGCAAAGCTCTCATTTAGAATGGAAGGGCAGATAAAGTGCTTCTCAGATAAGGTCAAGTTAAAGGAGTTCATCATCACCAAGCCCTTATTTTATGAAATGCTAAAGGGACTTATCTAAGAAGAGAAGATAAAGAAAAGACATGTATAGTAAAAGGACAGCAAACTCACAAATATCAACAACCACACCTAAAGCAAAACCAAAAGAAACTAAGTAAACAATTAGAACAGGAACAGAACCACAGAAATGGAGGGCACATGGAGGGTTAGCAGCAGGGGGGTGGGAGGAGGAGAGAGGGGGAAAAGGTATAGAGAATAAGTAGCATAGAATGTAGGTTGAAAACAGATAGGGGAGAGCAAGAATAGTACGGGAAATGTAGAAACTAAACTACTCATAAGTATGGCACATGGACATGAACTAAAGGGGGAAATGTGGGTGGGAGGGGGGTAAAGGGTGGAGGGGAGAGAAGGGGGGAAATGGGACAAATGTAATAGCATAATCAATAAAATATATTAAAAAAAAAAAAAAAAAAAAAAAAAAAAAAAAAAGATGTTGGGCTTCTGCAGTCAGACACACTGTTTTAAATCAGGCTATGTGATTCACTAGCTGGGTGACCTTAACAGATGACTAGCTTTGTAAGTCCTTAGTCTTCATTTTTAAGATGGAGACCATTACAGGCTATTGTGATAAGATAATCCCAAATATAATGCTTATGACAGTGCCCAGCACAAAGCAGTACACTTCCATAACTACTGGGCACTGATATTATTATGCTCCTGCTGACAGGGGCTACAAGAGCTGTTTTACTGTCAAACATGTTGATCATGAATCAAATTTTGAAAGGTCAAAACTGGACATGCAATATCCCTAAGTTGTTCTGGTTTCTTTGGGGTAGGAGGGTATAAACTTAATCAAATGCTTTCTGAACCTAGTCTATTTCCAGCTTACATAACTGCAAAGATTAACAAATTCTATACATTAATTATTTAATGTGTAGACTGATAACTCATCTACTTCAACACAGTTCTTATAAACTTGAAGGGTATCCATTACAAAAATATTTCAAGTCAATTTTTCTGTTATAAAAGCAATTCTTCCTAAATAGAATGTTTTGAAAACAAAATGAAGAAGGAAAACCAAGGATTCCATGGTTCCAATCATCACTTTGTAATTATTGTTAAAGGACTTATAAGACTTTATTTTACATAAATGTTTCTATATTGCAAATACAATTTTGTTTCACATTCTCTGCTGCTGTTTTTTCATATTAATATAATTTTCCTAAACACGATTTTAAACAGATACATTTGCCATGCATCTTTGCTACATTTACCAAAGTCTGTATAGTTACGTCAAGCTCCAATTTTTCTATTACAGATAACATTGCAGTGAGCTTCATGTGCAGCATGAAGACTTTGTGTATTGAGGATTATTTATCATGGAAATATTGTTTCTTACCTAGTATATCTTTCTTGAGAGAACATTTTAAATAAAGAGGAGTCACTGCTTTTTTTACTGTGATAGCTCCAAGTCAAAGTCCCCTGTTTTACATTATGGCACACAATTATTTTTGACATTGGAATTTTACCTTTAGCAAAGCAGCAACAGCTTCCTGGGTAGCATTACGAACATCTTCTCCATTCACCATTAATATCTGGTCTCCCTGCATCAGTCTTCCATCAGCATCTGCAATTCCTCCTTTGACAATGTCTGACACAAATACTCCGCTGTCATTTCTACAAACATAATTTGAACCTGATTTTGACTTTCAACAGTATTACTTTTTCTCAACTGTAATACAGTATTTATTTAATAAAAAGCTGACTTTTTAAACTTAAATATTTTCTCTATTTTTATGATTCATAAGCTTTATTGTTTTCAAAGCAACACTGGGGCAGTATTATTAGAATTAATTTTTGTGGTAAATAATAGCTTACATCTACACTATGAGTTCCTCAAAAAATTAAAAAACGGAATTGCCTTATGACCCAGTGATTCCACTTCTCAGAATTTATCTGAAGACACCAGAAACACTAATTTCAAAGAATATGTGTACCTCTATGTTCACTGCAGCATTATTTACAATAGCCAAATTTTGGAGGCAGCTCAAGTGTCTATTAGAAGATGACTGGACAAAACAGCTGTAGTACTTTTACACAATGGAATACTATTTGATTGTAAAAAAGAAGAAAGTTTTACCATTCAGGACAGCATGGATAGACTTGGAGAATATTATGCTAAGTGAAAGAAGCCAGCCAAACAAAGATAAATACCATATGATTTCACTCATATGTGGGATCTAATGAACAAACTGAACTAACCAGCAAAACAGAGACAAATTCAGACATAGAAAGCAGGCTGACAGATGTCAGTTGCAGGGTAGGTCTGGGTGGGAGACTGGAAGAATTGAGCAAAAAAAAAGAAATGAATGAAAGAGAAAAAACTCATGGACACTGACAGCAATGTGATGACTGCTGGGGACCAAATGGTACATGAGCTTGAAAAAATATAGCTTATGTCTTATAACATTTTTAGATTAAACATATCTTTCATAAGCATATTTATTTAACAATTATATACTGTGAGCAGAAGTGGCTTCTATTATACTTATTGTATGGATCACATGGCTACCAAATGGCAAAAATGAGATATAGGAGTCAGTCCTTGGGAACTAAATCTATTGCTATTTCTACACCACAATGAAGCCTTGTATGCATATTTACCTGTGCCTATCAAAATGTGTTGCTATTACCATCAACATCATTAATGTCATTGAAAATGAATAGCAAATGTGTATCTCAAGCTAAAACCATTTACTGCCCAGAACTTAAGTACCTGCCTTTGCTGTGCTATCTTTTATTTTAAATCATTACAAATCTAACTTCCAATCAAGAGAGATTTATGCATAATGAACAAATACTAATCTTGTTCTAATCTTTCATTCAAAAACTATAAATAAACCAACAACTTCTTGCTGAGACACAAAGGTTACTATAATTGGCAATGTTTAGTGAAAGGTGAATTGCATCACTTGTTTTTGCCAAGGTGGCAACCTCAGGCCATTTCACCATCTGATCGTGTGCTTCCCCAACTTTATTTTTTTTTTAAGATTTTATTTTACTTATTTTTAGAGAGAGGAGAAGGGAATGAAAAAGAGAGGGAGAGAAACATCAATGTGTGGTTTCTTCTCACGCACCCCACAATGGGGACCTGGCTCACAACCTAGGCGTGTGCCCCGACTGGGAATCTAACTGGCAACCCTTTGGCTCCCAGGCAGACACTCAATCCACTGAGCCACACCAGCCAGGGCTGCTTCCCCATCTTTAGGATAAAGGTTTAGAACTTATTGTACTATATATTTGTTAGTATTTCCTATATATACACACATATTTAAATAAGCTTGGTACTGAATTTACGTATATTCACCAAACTACCACCCTGCCTCTATCTTTACAGTGTTCCCTTTCGATGGCATACTCTGTTCAAGCTGATCCTCCTCCTGGAATGTCCTCCACCCTCTTCCATAAACCATCATTTATCACTTTTAGCTTCAGCCTAGGCACCTCTTTTTAAAGGAGTTTTCCTAATCTACTTCCCTTAAATAGGATTGTTTGGTCCATTTCTCCTCTGCTTCTGTGGATCCCCACATACATTTCTGTCACTAATCAACAGGTTTCTTTGTTGCAAGAATATATTTAATTCTCGCCAAGCTGTGAGTTTTCAGAGGTTGGGAACCATGTTTTAGTCGTACTTAACTCTGCTCCCCAGAACCTAATATATTTCCTGGCACACAGCAGGTACTCAGAAGTAACAAATGACTTTTTTTCTGGTGCCTTCAAAAGCCCTCAAAATACTGACTGAAAAAGTTCAAAACCAATGTCTTTTGATGTTTCACACTGAGTGGGCTGACAATAGCTACTTACAGAACACTAGCTGTTGATAAAAATTCTACTATAGCTAGGACTCTTTAAAAGCCCTTAAATGCAATAATTTCCAATAGGTCACTGGACTTGCCCTTTTCAGTCTTACCTTTTACCAACAATGCTTAACCCCAGGCCTTTCCCAGGTTTCTTCTGCAGCTCAACAGTGAGGGTGTCACACACGTCCTCCTCTTTGTATGGGGCCTCGTCTCTGTAGAGTGTCAGGCGTACTCTTTGTGGTGTCTGTCTCAGGACATTTATCGCTTCATCGTGTGTGGCCTTTCTCAAGTCAATTCCATTCACCTGTATGGAAATGGGACACAGGACCAGGTGGGTTAAGGAAAGGGAAGAAAGAAGGCAGAAGGGTGTGAGGGAGGGAGGAAAACAGAAACAAACACAGTAGGAGCCCCCTGCCCAGAGTAGCCGTTTCTTTGCTAGCTGTAAAGGCCAAGCACACAACATTTGTACCTCTAAAATCTGATCGCCGGCCCAGAGTCTTCCATCTTTACATGCTGCTCCTTCTTCATAAACTTCATGGATAATAATGGCACCCTAAGGACCCAGACAAATCATACACGTACTTTATTCCATTTTCCATAGGAATGATGAGCAGAAATGAAACCAAAACACACTGCACTTTTTACAGACAGTGATAAGGGTTATACACTCACTGGATTCATATATGAGACACATCAAAATTCAAAGAAAAATATAACAATATAATTTTTGCTAAAAAGGTTCACAGGAGCTTATACTTCTAATGATAGGGAGGCTTAAAAATTATAAAATATATAAATCACACACATATATTATGGATACATATCATCTTTTGTATCCCATATGAAATGACAAAGCATATTTGACATTTAGAAAATTTGCCTACAAATTATCCACAGACTCCTCTCAATATGGGTCTAACTGAACCATATCGAGTCAGTAAAAAGAAATTAAGATACAGCAAGGACTAGTGAACTCATAGAAATATTCTGAAACTTAAAGGCTGCAATCACAAGTTGTACAACAGAATCTTCTGTTTGTTTTCTTTTTTTAAACTGAATTTATTGAGGTGACACTGGTTAATAAAATTATACAGGTTTCAGGTGTACATTTCTATCATACATCATCTGTACACTGTATTGTGTGTTCACTACCCCAAGTCAACAGAAAATGATTGAGTCACAATTGGCTTACTCAAAATAAAAATATAAGTACCTATCCAGTTAAATATTTGCTCTGCAAATTAAAATAACAAGAATGGCACATTTTTGTAAGATGTTCTCTGTCATTTAACAGACTGAGAGGAAGCCCCCAGAGGACGACCTCGGGTGTGCCCTCACCAGCAGTGTGTCGGACCCCCCAACGATGCTCAGGCCCAGCCCCGTCCGCCCTTTGGAGATCTCAATCGTCGTCTCGCAGCCTGGGATGATGGGGCAGGTGGCAGGGTCAGAAGCAAAGACTGCTGGTGTCGATGACCTGCTTGTACCTAAAAACAAGTTAGAATGAAACAAAACACAAATGAAATTGATTTGAAGGCACAGAGAGTAAACCCGCCACCTTTGGGAGATGAAGCAGAAAAATGAGCCCAAGACTGGGACAAGACTTCAAACTCACCTTAATCTTCTAGTGACTAAACTATCAAAACAAATATGATTAAATTCTCATTGTTAATTTAGAGTGGCAGGCACAAAATTACCTGTTAAATTATTTCTTGCACTATTTCTGTATTTTTAAAGTTGCTAGAGATAACATGTGTAAAGGAATGAGAACAGAAGAGTTGAACTAAATCTCTAATTTCACCGATATTCTACATTTCACCTGAGCCAAATAAACTTCTTATGAAATCATGATTTGTAAAGCTCAGAAGTGAGATGTGTGGCAGGCCCCACAACACAGTCAGGGAAGACCACAAAACGCACAGAATATCAACAATTTTGTCATGGTGCCTGCCTCTCAGGGCTTCTCTGTTTCTGTTCTCCACTTCTTGTTATTGTAGAGCATCTCTTCTCATGTACTCAAATCTGAGCATTATGTAGCTGCACTTGATAGCTGAGTTTATAATCAAGTGAGATCACTTGTAGTATCTTTCCTGTGTCTTCCATGATGTCTTATAAATACATATAATACATCTTGGTACATACATGCTCAGAATTGAAGCAATCAGAATAGAGTATGAAAAACTGAGGCTAATGTAAGTTCACATCTCATTTTATTATAGTCTTCATATCTTATGATTTATGATATGCCAAAGAGCATAAAGCGAACAGCACATTTTAAGCAAGCTGGGACAGTTGGTAAAGTAGCTTTAGACCAGATGCTCTCTTTTAGGAAATCAGAGACAGACTAGTTTCCTGCTCCTGAAGTGGTAAAAGTAGGTGTAAGATATTTTCTTTTATGCTAGATTTTTGTTTAGCTTTTCATATTTTGATAGACAATGCTATTTGGGGATGAATATAAAATTAAAAATGAGAAAATTTCCATGAAAAATGTTTGACAATTCAGTGAACTATCCATTCTTTTGAAATAAATACTTTAATCAGATATGTTACTTTAAGACTATTTGTCCAACTATATTACAAATGTTTTAAACTGTTTCCTTTTTTAAAAAAGATTTATTTATTTTTTAAGAGAGGGAAGGGAGGGAGAAAGAGAGAGAGAGAGAGAGAGAGAAACATCAATGTGCGGTTGCTGGGGGTCATGGCCTACAACCCAGGTATGTACCGTGACTGGGAATCGAACCTGCGACACTTTGGTTTGCAGCCCACGCTCAATCCACTGAGCTATGCCAGCCAGGGCCATAAACTGCTGTTTCCTTAAACAACCTGTCAGAATAACTGAATGTTACCAAAAGATATCTTTTCCCCAACTTCAGAAAATGTTAATGTGTTTAATTACTTTTCTTCAATGCTGCAAAGCTTGAAATTTATTAACTACTAGTGCAATTTTTCTTAAAAATAACTGGAAGTAATAATTTGTGTCTCGACATACTAGAGTGGCATTGAAATGATAACGAAAGAGTGTTGTCCCATGGACCACATACAACCCTTTCATCTGACAAGACCTATTGTTACATCCCAATAACGGGACTCAGATCGACCACAAACATGCACTACAAGGTCTAGCATTTTTAAGAGTTTCTTGTAGTACCAGGCACCAACTGATTCCACTGGTGAAGTGGTATCATTGTATCCATTTTCTACTATATCCATTTAGAACACTGAGGCATAGAGAAGCTAAATTACTTGCTCAGTGTAAAAAAAGAAATGTGCAAAATGTTTTTAAATCATCAGTCAGATACCTGGAATCAAGGTACCGAGTCCTCTGACTGTGGCCTTTTAAACACTGAGCTCCAGGCAGGAGCTGGCTCCCAGGGGAAGACCTGCTGCCGGATCTCAGTGCGCGGCAAACGCAGGACTCACACGGCCAGTCCTTACCTCGGACAGGCTCCGGTTCCGGGGAGCCAGCTCGTGGAACCATTGCAGACTGGGGACTGTTCTTTTTTTCTTCACTGGTTGTACCAGCTGCTGAAGCAAGAGCCTGGGAATCTGGATTCTCAGAACGAATGGTAAGTTTCACTGTTGTCTTTGCTGTTTTCAAAAGGCTAATAAACTGGCAGGGGATGGGTGTGGAGGGGAAACAATATTCAAAGGCAAATTAGTACACTTATGCAAATAAGCCACTGTTATAGTTGGAATCTAAAACTGTACAATTGAGAGAGAAGTCAGAGGCAAATCCTTTCTTTGTCAAGACTTGAGGGGTCAAGCTAGAATGATCATTCTTTCTAGTTTCTCTACTTGCCTCATACTGATTAAGGCCACAGTTAACTTCTATTTGCAAGTCTAGTTCTCAGTCATCTTCCTTATATAAGTATACAGATTTCAAGTTTTTGTATTTTCAATTAGTTTCATCCATTTTTTTGGAGCACTGAAGCTTAGAATATACATGGGGTATTTTACCCACATCCTGATTCTACAGAGAATCTGAAGTAGCTTACACAAAAACTTTTAATAAAATAGAAACCCTTATGTTAAAAGTAGAGTAAGGAAAACTATGCAACAGAAGAATCAAGCCAAACAGAAAGTTAGAACATAGACATCTGAGTTAAAGGATCAATGCATACAATTATTAAAACAGAATGAAAAAAAAAATCAATTTAAGCTTCTTGCTGGCCAATGGAGAAATGGAGACATTTGCACAACAAATCTCGAGAGAGACATAGTGCTTTCCCTGGCACTTCTGTATCAGAGGCCTTGACTGAGGTTCCTAAGGATTATGAACCCTTTTGAGGAGGAAGAATCTCAGGCACAAATAACTGTTAACCCCAATTAGAATTATGCATTTTTGTGAACTAACTTCTACTGGCTTTACTTCACTTAGTGACTGAGTGCTAAACTCTGTTTATCAAGCAATATACACAGTGGCTAGTCAGTTATGGGAACAAACATTCATAAAAATATCCCTTTGGTCTTAAAACTAAGTTGACCTTTGCTTAGAAGTTTATACTTTTCCTAAGGGGAAATGGAAATGATAGGAAATGGTATTTATATAAATGTCCACTGAATACCAAATTTTTACCAGATAACAGAAATTAGCTCAACATTGCCTTGACTGGAAAATAGAAAATAAAAATTGAAGAACTTCCAAATAACCTCCTCTCTTCCATAGGGTGTCTGTGTAATACAGCTACACAGCTCCAACTCCCTGGGACCAGCGAGCGCACGCGCGTGCACACACACACACACACACACACACACACACGTCAGCCATGACCAAGGGCAGCTTCACAGCACCGTTTGCTCTCTTTTTTTTTTTTTTAAGAAAAAGTACCTTTTCAACAGGATAGCCAACAACAACTTCATCATCTATAGCCAAGATTTGGTCTCCAACTTGGAGCCGTCCATCCTAAATGGACACATGGAAGATTTGAGTGATTTTGCAGAAGTAACTTCCTCCTCCACCACGGTTAGACATGATAAAGTTGAAGCCTCACCTTGGCTGCTACCCCATGCTCTGTTAAGCTCTTTATGATGACCCCGCTGAGCGTGTCCTCCTCACTGATAGCAATGCCCAAACCCCCTTGATCCTAGAGAAATAAAAACAAGACCAGGCAGAAAATTTGAAACACTAATTTTATCCCAATGGAAATGGCCCCTAAGTTCTGAATGTCATCTTCTTTCCAGGGACTAAGAAAGAAATTTAAACTGTTCTAATGTCCTTTACTAGAAATCTCTTTTTTTCTTATACAAACTTTCAAATTTTTTAAATAGGAATAAATAATCCTCCATCAAATATTTAAATAGATGATGGAGCAAAAGTAGGTTTATAGTTGTTCATACGGAAAATAACACAATAATATAAGAGTAAACCGTGTTTTGCATACTCATAATTGTAAACCTGCTTTTGCCCCACTCTGCATTTTCATTCCTCCTATATGCCTACTATCTATAGTATCTTTAGCATATATATCCAGCAACATATCTCTAGTACCTTTAGCAAAATATCCTGCAAACAAAAAAGCATTCAATAATTCAATGAACATACAGTGTTTGAGAATTTAATTGGGTGTAACTCGCTAAGTCAATCAAAACCAAAGTATCCCCTGCTTTCTCTTTCTGGCCCAAGCTTAGAAAAACTACCAAGACGGGCTCCTCCTCCCCTCTGCACATCTCTTTCTTTAGCGGCTAGACTGCAATGACTGCTGTATGCTCTGTCCTTTCTGCGGCTCAGTAGGTTTCTCCAGGGATTTGTGTTTTGATGGGGTACAGAATGAGAACATTCTCAACCCTGAGCCCAAAGATGTGCACTGGAAACCTGGCAAAGCTAGGCAGCAGCATCTACTGTGCATTTTCCACATTTGCTCTTATCAAAACCAAAAGTTCAATAATACTAGCTTTTACCTTTCTTTACTATTTATGTTCATAAAATTAAATAGGGTTCTGAACATTTTTGTTCTGGTTTGAGCTGGGATCCTCTTCTACTACAGTCTCCATCCAGGAAAATACGAAGCAACAAGATAAAGGGAGCCTCTGCATATTTCCTCTGGAAAGTTGACACAGCAGCCAAAGCTCGCCCTTGGGCATTTCGGGTCATGACCAAGACACCCAGGGGAGGCTTCACTGACATTGTAAAGAGTACCAAGGCTGGCTTTTCTGAGGCAGACTATTATTGCCTGAAGACTTTCAGACTGTCACTGTGCATCTCTCAGCCACTGCTCTCTTCCCAGGCAGTGAGTCATGTGTATGAGACAAAGCTGCACTTTTAGGGTGAACAGAGCTTGGTTCTAATATACTTCCTGCCTAGCTGTAGAAATTTGGACCCGCCACTTAAATCTCTAAACCTCAATTTTCTTTTCTAAAGACAAGCCAAAAAAGGAATAGTAATACTTGCCCAATAGCAAGGTGGCTGTGAGGATCAAATGTAGTAAGAAAGGGCTTGAAAAGTTGATGCATTATACAAGTGTTGTTATTATACATACATTTCTCCCACTAATAACACTACAGGATATACTCAAATTTACCTCAGATAAATTCTTTAAACATGTCAGTATTTTCAAACCCTGAAATCTGATCTAGTAGTCAAAGAATCAGGCTTAATAAATAGGAAGGTCAAGGTTCTACCAAACTGACATAATCCCAATGCCAATGCTAAATATAAATAATTCAGTTAACCTCTATTTGGGAATTTCCACACTAAAGGTCTTTCTAATTATTACAAAAATACATTTGTTTGAATAAGTAACACTCTGTATCTACAATGATTGTATGTATTCAAGTCAGATCTGATTCTATTATTGTCTATTCACTTAAGTGTATTCAGTGGGCATCAGCTGGTTGTTTACCTAATGATCATTCTCATCTTACTGCCTTAAACAAACTCACAGGTTTTCAGTAGAATATCCAGTCCCCCTTCCCCTGCTGCCTCAAACAACATATATATATATACGCCCCCGCCCCCCTCTTTGCCTATGTGTTTACTGGTGGTGTTCAAACATGTTCACAAACCCTTGGATATTCTTCCCTTCAAGATGGGATTCCTGAGTGTGAGCTGGACTTGGCAAATTAATGCAATAAATACAGTAAAGCAGAAATGATAATGTGCCATTTCACAATGAAGTCAAAAAGGGCCTAAGAACCTCCTCTTGCTCCTTCTCTTGGATCACTCACTCAGAGAAAAGCCGCTGCCATATCATGAGGACACTCCAGCAGTCCCGCACAGAGGAAATACGGACTCTTGCCAATAGCTGTCAGAGTAACAATTGTGACTGCATATGGACCCTCCCGCCCCAGTCAAGCCTTCAGGTGACTTGCAGCCCTTGCTGGGAGTTTGCTGGCAACTGTACAAGACAGTCTGAACCAGATAACCCAGCTAAACTGCTCTCAAATTCCTGACCTGCAGAAACTGTGAGAATAATAAATGTCTATTGTTTTAAGTAGCTAGTTCTGAGGTAATTTGTTATGCAGCAATCGATAAATAGCTCCAAGGATGGCGTTTAAGTCAACTGCACGATGTTATTTCACAGCAACAGTCTCAGCTCAGGAGAATGTATGTGATCTGAACTGGTTCAGTTAGGATGAATCTCGGGACTTTAGCTCAGAATTTTGGGATACTTGGGATACTCTCTCCCTCAACTCCTAATTATATGTGAAAGAAGTAGCACCTGAGCCCAACTATGGTTCACAACCATTCTAGAACTATGAGGAAGACCCACCTTGGGATCTAGCTGACACGGTGGATGGCTATGGGGGGAGAGCAAAGGACTGGTTCTGATGACCCTGCTGCGCCACAAGATCAACCCCCCGGAGCCCGTAAATGTCCTTCTTTAGGAGTGAGGAGTATGTTTTTTGTTATTTGCAACAGGCAGTCACAAAAGGAACAATACACTACACATTTACATGTATAAATATGCCCCAATCCCACTTAGAATATTACGAAACAAGTATGTACACATCTCTAGACAATTTATTGATATCAAGGCAGGAGGACATATAAGTGAAGAAGACAAGGTGAGAGTGTGCAATTTCTCTTCTAGCTGCTCCACTTTCCACCCTGCTTCTGCCACAGCACATTTAGTCCTTAATAAAAAAAGATCTGAGAAACATTGTTTTGAGCTAGTTATAAAAACACCACCATAAAGGGAATGTGAAACAAATTAAGGAAATATATAAAGGAACAGTTGTATAATTAAAGAGCTAAAAATGAGTAAACAGGAATTAAAAGTCAAACTAAACTAAACATGCTACTCCATTATCAGGAGAACTACTCTGAAGTTGGAAGATATCCTAAATTCAGAAGAAGAAAAACTTTTAATTGTATTTGAAGACTTTCACATATAAAATTGAATAGATATGAAACATATCTCTGGCAGTCATGTAAGTCTGTTACTTGCTTTTATGCATATGTACTTTCCTACAGCAAAGTGAGCTAAAGATAAATCTTTAACCAAAGATATTTGTCTCTTAAATTGAACTAGCATTTCAGTCAGTCCACTGAGTGTTCATTTATGAACACATATACATTATGAACTTTTTGTTTATATTTCTAGTTTCCCACTTAAAAAAGAATTAAAAGAAAAAAGAAGATAATCGACCTGTCAAAAGAGTTTCTAAGAAGTCAAAACAGAACTCAGAATGACCTGTTACATTAGCTCCCATTTTGAACAGTTACAAGAACTGCTCTCTCCTTCTCGACTCTCCTGCCTTGTCGTCTTTCCCCTGTACACACACTCCGTGTAAGCGGCTGTCATTCTTCCCTCACGAATGCTTAGTATGAACTAGGGTACACCATACTATGTAAGGTAATAGGAGAGGGAGTTTAAGAGTTACTTCTCTCAATATGCAATTTAGATGTGTAGAAAATATACCCACATGGAAGTTCAGCATAAGGGAGACACTGTTGGGCCATGCATGGTTAA
Organism: Phyllostomus discolor; assembly: GCF_004126475.2. Taxonomy (NCBI): domain Eukaryota; kingdom Metazoa; phylum Chordata; class Mammalia; order Chiroptera; family Phyllostomidae; genus Phyllostomus; species Phyllostomus discolor. The sequence goes on along the minus strand of NC_040905.2, from coordinate 154,671,220 downwards.
ATGACGAATAAATGAAGACATCAATAATAAGCATTATATAGGCCAGAATATTGAAGAACTATTTCAAAATAAACAGAAGATCATGCTAGGTCTTGAGTCATGTGGGATTTATTTAAACTAAACTAAAAAAAAAAAAGGCAGAAGGACATTCCAATGTAAGCAAAGACAAGGAGGGATGAATTCTGAAAATAATCTCCACAGGCTCTTGATTCAAGTTAACTGTAATGAAGTAAAGCATCTTATAAAGGAACTGCAAAAGGCAATGCAACCCTGAAATCAGCAGTGGGAAGAGGAAGGTGCTAATTAGCAGTGGAATGAGGGATTCTTGAATATGCAGACTTCTTGGTAGAAAAGAAAGAAGCTTCAATGACTTTTCTTCTTTTCCCTCTGCCTATAATATAAGTGGCCCATTAAGAAAGACTTCTCTTAAATGAATATGCAGGGTTATAAAAACAAAAAACAAAAAACAAAAACCCCAGCAAAGTCACAGTATTTTTTTCTCCTAAATGCTTAACAAGGTCTGACCATGTGCCAGGCATTATGCCAACCACTTTATAAAGAACTCATTTAATACTTAAAGTTATTTACATCAAAGATCATATTATCATATCCAATTTACAGGTGAAAAAACTGAAGAAAATGTAGATCACACAATGTGTCAAGTATACAAGGTCTATCCAGAAAGTACCCAGCCATGTACTATGAAAAACAGAGACATTTACTGAACAAGATACAAGATACAAGAAACACTGTACACAGGACAATGATGTTTCAGTCCCCTTCAAAGTAGGCACCTTGGGACCTCACACAGTTCTCCCCATAGTCATCATCTACCCCACCATATTTTCCTGAATCTCATCAAAGCTCTGAAATCTCTTCCCATTCAAAGGTGATTTTAGTTTGGGAAAAGCCAGAAGTCACAGGGCACCAAATCTGGGCTGTAGAGGGGCTGAGTCACCTGGATGATTTGATGTTTTGTCAAAGAACGCTGCATGAGATGTAATGCATGAGCAGCCACATTGTTGTGATGAAGCTGTTGATCACCAGATGCCCACAGCTGCAGCCTTCTGAATCATCGGACTTAGTATCCATGGAGCAATATTCAAGCTTAACACAAAATCTGATGCAGATTTGTTTCTCTACTTGCTCAGTCATGTGAATGTGACAACCACTCAGTACACACGCTCACTCAATGGCATCTACTGCCCCCACTGCCTAGGGCAATGAAGTAGTCACTGTTCATGCAGGCACCCTCCAGTCCACTCTCCTTGGCTGCGAGGTTACATCTATGTTGCACAAACTGTTTTCATTATATTAACAATGGCTGGCCTTTTTCTGGACAGCCCTTGAATACCTGATGAAGAACAGATACAACTCTGACAGACTGCCGCTAAATCTCAGGTGTTGTGGCATCATGCTGCACTGCCTCACAGCTGGAGAGTGGCTGCATTTTATGTGAATATCCTCCTATCCCTCATCCCATCTCCTTCCTTCCTCTTATCCCTCAGCACTTCACTACTCTTTCTGCTCCTACTCTCATGCATCCTGTCCACCTGCAGGCTAGCATGAGCCTACAGCACCTGAAAGCATTTATAGGTTTCTATTCAGCAAACCACTTCTTGAAAACCATCATTTGAACCTAAGGTTTAGATCTTTTCAATAGCAAATAACCTCATTGGTATCTATCAGTGAAAGTTCTAGTAATGTGAGCTTTCAGTTTTATGAAGGAAAAGGACTATAGCTTCTCTTTCTTTATTCTTTGCTTTTCCCCACTGCAGATCCTTCGTAAATAAATCAAAAGAGGGACCATGAAATTTCAGATCTTGGGCTACCATAAAGGAGGAAAAGTGGGGTCCCTGCTAAAGTATCAGTTAGCAGAGTGCTTCTGACATGTTAGCATTCACTAGAACACTGAAACATGGAGTGTGGGGCCCACCCCAGAGTTACCCATTCCGTAGGTCTGAGTGGCCCCAAACAACTGCATTTCTAAGAAGATCCCAGGTCATACTGATGCAGCTGGTCTGGAGACCACACTTTTGAGAACCAGTGGGTCAGAACAGTGGTGTGAGGGGACTCGCATAATTTCATTCTAATTCAAAGCAGATTTACCTTGGGAAGCTCCAGGTGTTGGACATTTTTAAATGAACTGAGGTCCACAGCTGCCTCAGAAGTTGCAACACTTGGTTCAGCCTGACAGAGAGAAAGAAATGGCAAAAACAGTAAGTGTTACGCGTTCTTGTTTGTTTAAATACAGGGGCCACTTATTCACAATTATTTCATATATTGCAATTCATTATTACTATTTTAACATTTTATTACATTTATGAACAGTACATTCTCTTCAAAATACTAATGAGGTGTGATTAGACAGCAATTATTTTAGATCACAGAGACACAATATGGTTTTCAAACTGCCTGGATTGACTCTATAATGCAATCTACTAGCAATCCAGCCACCAAACAGTGAAACTCACCGACACACAGAACACCAGCAGGTGTTTCTTTTTTTTACTGTGTTAGTTATGAAGTGATTTTAGAAGCTATTAAATGTTTTCCCTGAAAATTACTAAAATACTCTTCATTAAGGAATATATTTGGTACAATCCATATGAAAATAAAATTTTCTCCTTTACAATCATAAAAAACCGCTTCACTCAGTTTACCATTAGGGGCAATGACTCAGTTCCCCAGGATGAGACAACAGGTTACACATCTATCTGATATATAGACAAAGCCTCATGTTTATATGTTTATTTAGGGAACAGTGTTTCCTTTCCTATACCTTCTCCCACTGATAATCATCATGGTTCTTCTAATTTTCAACTTTTCCTCTTTCTATTATATCCTTCTAGTCATCTGAAACATGCCTCCAAAGCTTAACAAATAAGAACAGAACTTCCACCAAAAAACTCTGCATTTTTTGTGTCACCCCCTAGCCACTGCCTTTTTTTCTAACTTCTTACTCATATTTTGCTTTCTCAGGAATCACTAATAATTTCCTAACTGCCAAGTCCAATGGACTTTCTTTATTCATCTTCTTATTGGGCCTGTTTGCAGTATCAAAGTTGTAGGACATCCTCTTCTTGAAATGTGCTCTCATCAGCTGCCATGCAACATGTCTGTCTGGTTCTTCATCATCTCTGACCACTCTGTGTGAGACAGGAACACATAATCCTGTCCTTGGCCCTCTTCTCTCTAAATGTTCTCTGTAGGTAAGAACCTTGGCTTTCATGCCAAATCTGCACCTAAGGTAATCCATCTCTAAGCACTAGGTCAAATGTATACTATACTTCAATTTTAAGCTGACTCAAATACATGAGTTCTAGTTTTATGAATATTTGTTCCTCCTTTAATTTTTAAAAAAACTTTAGTAAATGTCAGCCATCCCTCAAGTCACCAAGTCAGATATCTGGAAGCCTTGTACATCTTATCTGTTTCATTCACCAGTCTGTCCCCTGCCCAAAATATAGGACCTATATATATATATATATATATATCCCAATAAATAAACAAACATATATATACCCAATAAATATATATATGTATTTATCCAGTAAATATTTGTTGGATAAATAAATTCTCAACCATTCATCTTTCCCCAATGAGTACATTTAGCTGTGGATGAAGTATCTAGCGAGGTCTTACTCATATGATGTATATGATGTAACCATTCCTTTTTTTTTTTTTTTTTACATTAGTTCAGGACCTTGTTATCCACTCTGATAATTTTCTTACTCCCTTTAACTTAACTTTTCTTTCCTGCAACCTCTGATTCTTCTCTGCACCACTTCCAAAGAAGTTTTAAAAAATACAATTCTCATTCTTTGAGTACCTAACAACATGGCCTCAAAGTAAAGTCTTCATCACAGTCCCATAATCTGACCCTTCTTTACCAGCTCCCATTCCCCACCTCTTACTGTTCAGTATGCCCTGCAGTGTTAAGTGGTCTGCATTTGCCAGAGTTTCTACACCATTGCTCATTCCATGCCATCTACTTGCAATGTTTTGTCCCCAAGTCTTCTCTTTCCTACCTACAAGTAACCTCCTCTCTGAAGTCTTATTCTCACTTTGTCTCCAGGGGTGGAACTGACACCTCGTCTTCTACCTTCATTATCCTTAATGTAAACTCTACTACTAGCCTTCATGTAAGTGGTGAGCTTACTTACTCGAGTGCTTCTTGTACTAGGCTATATAAACTTCATGGGGGCTGAGGCTATGACTTATTTATCTTTGATAGCCTGTAAGGGTTCTATACTTGTTGAATTAATAAGTGGTATATCAATTAAATCTTCCCAGAGAAGCAAACATGTGCTACATACCTCCTTATTTTGAAGATTCTCTGAGGTAGAAGACAAAGCTTCCACTGTATTTCCAGGACATACAGCCATCTGACTCACTGCATCTTTATTTCTAAGAGAAAATACAATGACCTGTCATATCGCAATGATTCACATTATTTTCAATCTTTTACTTTGAGATTCAAAAGGATTACTAGAGAAAATTCTATAATTCCAAAGACCTGGAACTGTAACACAAACACATTTATATATGCTTTATTTTCATTCAAAAGAACTCAGAATTGAAAGGCTAACACAATGTATTTAGTAAATCAGAAAAAGAAAATGCTCACCTGATAAAAATTATTTTTACTTTAGAAGGGGCACATTTAATGATTGATGAAGCATTCTGATGACTTCTTCCATATAAAATTTGACCATTGATCTATGGGGAATAAATATCATTAATTGAACTTGTAATTTTAATTTTGGAAATTGTTATCATCCTAGCTAGCTCATGAAAAGCATATTTATTTCTTACTTTAAATATTATATATATTTTATGTTTATATATACACTTGTATAATCTCTTTCTCAGAACATGAACTGACTTTGAAAAAGCTCATATTAAAAGCCAACATTAACCTGGCTGGCGTAGCTCAGTGGATTGAGCACGGGCTGGGAACCAAAGTGTCCCAGGTTCGATTCCCAGCCAGGATACGTGCCTGGGTTGCAGGCCATAACCCCCAGCAACCGCACACTGATGTTTCTCTTTCTCTCTCTCTATCTCCCTCCCTTCCCTCTCTAAAAATAAGTAAATAAAATCTTTAAAGGCCAACATTAAAATGATGTCATACAGTCTGACCTCCCTGAACTAAAGAGGCAGTAGTTGGACTGAGAGTACTGTAGGAGAGCAGAGAGTAAATTTCTTGGCGGGCATTGGGCTTCAGCATGTTCTGTATAAAGCAAGGGCTCTGTGGAAGCACTTGTGACCTGCACAGAGCATCCCAAGAAGTCCCCTACTGTTATAGTTTCTACTTAGTCCCAAAACTCAAGCCCTGGGCACAGGCCACTGGGAGAAACAGTGCTCACAGATCCAGGATTTGGGCAGCACATTGTGTCTGTGAAGCACAGTACAGAGTACTGAGGCAATATAAAAATATGTGGATCCCAACCTACAGGAAGCAAGGACAAACAAAACAGGCAAATTAATGCTAAACACTATAAAGTATGATCCACAAATTTATTTTGTGTGGAGGGCTAAGTTACTGTTTTAGTTATTTAGCCTTAACCTTGACCCCAATGCACCCAACATCCATCACTCTACCATTAGGAATTCAGCTTACAGAATGTCTAATGGGTTAGTCTCATTACTGAGGAATGATTGGTCATTTGGCTTTTCAAAAGCTCCTAATAAATGCAGCACACACAAAAAGGTTTGTTGAAGTGTAATCTTTATTACTGTCTTGAGGCAAAAATTGTTTCTGGTGCTACACAGTCATGACCTTTAAATGTAAGTTAATGGGAACATGGACTTTCCTTAGCAGAGATTTGGTTTAGTGTGAAATTTGCTGTAATGCATCTATTTTATTAGGCAAGCAATAGTTTTCTCCATTACCATATGAGGCCCAGGTGAATTTTCTAGAAACTGCTGATTCCATTGCACTGATTCCACTGCACCGATTCCACAAAAGTAAGTTCAGCATTTTCCACAAGAAATTACCTCTAGAAGCTCATCTGCAATCTGTAATCGACCATCTTTCCCAGCTGCTCCATTTGGATCAATCCCCACTATAAAGACACTCATTCTGGATCGGTCTTTGTTCCCAGCAAGACTGAGACCCAAACCACTACGACCTTTCTCCAGTTCAATCATATGTAGCTCGCCTGTGAGAGTTCCATAACGTTCTCTGATATTTTCTACACACAACAACAACAATAACACAACATTATAGGTGTTGAGAGTTAATTCACAGTCAAATACTTTACTACAGAAGGTTACCTAGAATAGCCTCAAAAGGGCATCATTTGTACTGGAATAATGCTTGGTAGTTAAGAAAAGCTAAATATGGCCACCAGGACTCAAGACTGGTTTCTTGGAATACCCACACTTTGAGGCATTTTTTCCCACTCAGGGTGCAGAGAGTACAGTATCTGATCAATTGGTTTACTGGGGTGAACAGGTCCAAGAGTGATTCATATTAACAAACTCAGACTATGATTGATTAAAATAGAAATTTAACATTTGCAGAGAAGAAAACATCCAGAATATTTATCTTCATTGGTCAGTGGAAGCCTTTCTCCCATAGGAAAACCTACAATGCATGTCATATCATGTTGGGCAATTGCTTGGCCCACATTTCCAGAGAAAAGGGAATGAAATTTGTTGTTGTACAGAGTCATGAGGCCAGGACTCATCAATGTATCTGCCCCAGCTTTCAGACATACATCCTAAATAGATGAGACCAATCCTATCTCCCATTCCCCAAATTCCAAATGTAGGTGCCCCGTGTCATGAGCCCAGATGAATAATCAGCCAGCAGCAACACTAATTGCCAGGTATGTGACAGAGCCGTCTTCAAGGCCCAGCCCAACTGAGCCTTGGTAGAGCCCAGTCTACCATAGCACCTTGGGCAGATTAATAATAAACTGCTTTCTCAAGCCACTAAGTTCTGGGGTAGCTGGTGATATGACAATAGGTAACAAACATTCCATTTAATGTTTTCCTCAGAGTATATTCTGGCCACTTTGGTGGACTAGCAATATATGCTAATTTCACTGGAAATAGACTGTGAACCGCCCCCCCCACCCCCAGTTTTTGTCCATGTATCCTTTATACTTGTTCCTGTAAACTCTTCCCCCTTTCCCCTGAAATTCCCTTGAAATTCCCTCCCTTCTCCCCTCTGGTCACTGTCAACCTGTTCTCTATTTCAATGTCTTTGGTTATATTTTGCTTGTTTGTTTGTTTTGTTGTTTAGGTTCCTGTTAAAGGTGAGATCATATGGTGTTTGTCTTTCACTGCCTGGCTTATTTCGCTTAGCTTAATGCTTTCCAGTTCTATCCATGCTGTTGCAAAGGGTAGGAGCTCCTTTTTTCTTTCCACTGCATAGAATTCCATTGTGTAAATGTACCATAGTTTTTTGATCCATTCATTTACTGATGGGCACCTAGGTTGCTTCCAGAACTTGGCTATTGTAAATTTTGTTGCTATGAACATTGGGGTACATAGGTTCTTTCGGATTGGTGTTTCAGGATTCTTAGGATATAATCCCAACAATGGAATTGCTGGGTCAAAAGACAGATCCATTTTTAGTTTTCTGAGAAAATTCCATACTGTTTTCCATAGGAAATAATTATATATTTAAAACAAAACTTTTTAAAGCACTAACACATTTATAACTCTTGAGTGAATTTTTACTATTTCCCTGTAAAATGTTTTCTTTCCTCAGAAAACAGAGACACCTCAATCATCCTAAAAATAGCTGCTGCCTTTGAATGTTTTCTGTGCATCAGGAGTTGTGCTCAGCACTCTTGAGACATTTAATCTAATTTACAGTGAGCAAGTGGAGATAAAACTGCACTTTAAAAAGAGGAATAAACCATGAAGCTAAAACATAGAGGTGGTTAAACAATTTGTCAAATGCCCCAAGTTTTTATCTCAACAATTGTACTACATTACCACCCTAGTAGAGAAAGCAGCAGATTTCAAGGCATAGTATCAACGACAGTCGAAGCAATCTGAGGCCTAGAGAGGGGCGATGACTTGTTGAAGACCACAAGGTCGTTGGCCCAGTAACAGCTTCTGAGAGAGCGCCGTGTCCTTTCTAATTCTCATATAAATGGCCAAGTGAGCTTTAACAGAAATGTGGACTTGAATAAAAGGAGGAATATGACTTCATGCCTTAGGAACTCGTGCTATATTCAAGAAAAAACAAACTTATTTTTTTCTCCACTCAAAACTGCAGTATTTATAACTAAAGCTGAAACATCTCTTTTCATTTAGGGCATAAGCCTTGAGAACCACAGAGCTCTTTTAATACCTCTTACAATTAAATGCATTACAAAACAGCAACTTACTCCAGCTATACCCAAACTCATCCTCTTTGTCCACTTCTGAGACTTTGCTCGCAGATGATGGGGCTTGGTCACTGCTCATTTCTGCAAATGCTGAAGGAGGGGGTGGAGGCACACTGCACAATGGAGCCTTTTCTGGCTCTGTTTCAGACTGACTGGGTGCCTGTGGGAACAGGAGGAATGCAGTGGTTATGTGCAGCTTAAGGAGAAAAAAGTTAAGGAAAATAAGAGAATAATGTCAAAAACAAACAAAAAAAACTGGCTTTGAAATATCTGACACATAAACAGTGGGAAATATAAATACACATGTAAATAAAATGGTAGACAGGATTCAGGTACAGTTTACAAAAACAAAGTGGGATGTTCACAGAACAATTCATTACATTATTATTTGGTATTTTAAGGTGATGAACTATTCAATTTTAAGGCTTAAATAACTTAAGATAAAAAATTATACAAACTTCCCCCTTTGGAAAATTTCATTCACAATTTATTATGAATGTCCAGGGCTCTGGGCAAGATTTGGGAGGGGTCTAGAAAAGGTTTCCAAGAAACTAGAAAAAAATAAAGACAGTAATCAAACAACCAAAGATGTTCAAAGCTTGCTAGTGAGACTGTACATAAACAATTTTCTATTGCTACCTGAATCCTCTCTCCAAATGACTGTGTGAACAAATCCACGAAAATGAACATCACACATGCATGTTCATCTCCCAGGGAGCTAGCTTGTTAGCAGAGAGCACACAGACTTGGATCTGAGGGGCTCATCTTAAGGGACAACACCATTGTTCCCTTGCCAAGGTAGCTTGCAAGGTGAAGGAGAAACATGGGAGAGTATTTTATATAAACCCAAAGTATGGTATACTTGCTGTCATAGGTCCTAATCCAAAAAAGGACTTGGCTTCATCAAGTTATAGAGCATCATACTGAATATTAGAATTTAAAAGGATCTTAGGTCACTGAGTTCACTTTGCAGATTAATAAGCCAAGACTGTGTGAAAAGTCAAAGATTTTGTTCAAAATCACACAATGGTATGTTCTTTTTGTTTAATTCTTAACCCGATCTAATGCACTTTCCATTACACCAGGTTGTCTCCTCCAATTTCCATAGTAAGACCGCACCTGGTCCAAGAGTCAGACATACCCAGCTGATGTTCTGACCCTGGCATGACAGTGTCCCTGGAGCCTATGTTCTCCTACCTTCTTTATTTCCCCTTTCATCCTATGTAAAAATCCCTCTAATACACCTCTAATACACTTTATTTGATATGTGTATATTTGGGAAAAAATGTGAATTAAAAACAAAAAACCTCTTACAGAACACACTAAAGGATAGGCAAGCACAAATACTTGGGGATCATTAAGTGGTGTCAAGAATCAGAATACCACAAAATATACCAAATACTAAAACTATGGCACTGAGTGTAATCTTTCTTCAATGACTCAGAAAGCACTTCAGGATTGTAAATTAGCCCACAATGATCACAATAAACATGATTTACTATTTTCCTGGCAAAGCACAGGAAAGATGAATGATAGAGACTTACGGGACAACAGATTTTCAAGTTACAGAATGTTTTGTATTAAAATGTCCAGCTTACACACCACTGGTCAGACAGACAGGAATTACTAGTACAAACTATACCCTTGTCATCTTTTAAAATGCTGGGCCATAAAACTCTCAGATTAACAATATACAAATGAGAAATGAAGAAACAAAACTCATTTGACATACTAAGGTTCATTAAACATACTAGGTTGGGGAGTATGTAATTTAAAATTTTTCTGGCTAAAATAAAAAAAATGCTTTTCTGTAACAATGAAAAATGTTAATAAGCATGAATTAAGCCCATTTCATTTTTAAAAATTAGAACAAAATCTAATGTAAATTCATAATTTTAATAAATTTATGGGTACAAATTTTTAGATATTGCTTGCTATGTAACTTTTCTGAGTAAGTATTTTCCTTAACAAACAAATAAAACCTATGGTGTACAAACTGTTCAGGACCTTAGACTGTGAGCAAACTAAAATGGTTCCCTAACATAGCCAACGAATTGTAAAACAAATACAAGTTTAAATACATTTACTGAAGGCAATTAGGTGTTCTATTTTACTGCCCCTAAGACATTCATTCTGAGATTGAATAATTGGCTTGTTGCTAGCACTTCTTAAAATTTTTTTAATAAAAATACAACTCTTTAACCAAGATCATTCAGTGTTCACTGGCAACAATGTAAATTAAGTGCACCTGAAATCGCGCCATGCCATGTATGCACATGGTATGATGTACACACACAGCACACTGTAACACACCACTTACTCATGGAAACTTCTCATTCAGACAAACCTTAAATGGTGTGGGAGCAAAAGGGTTAGTTGGGGAACAACGGAGGATAACTCTACTTGAATTCTGTAATTCCTATAGTAACAGAAAATATATTCCTTTAGATACATTATCTTTGGTTTTCTTCGTTACAATAACAGGAAATTCCAATGAATATTCATAAAATGCTTCCTGAAAGAAATTGTTTACAGCTTTCTTCCTTTTCATGATTAAATTATACATTATTAGTTCTCGTAAGTTTTTGTGTGAGTTTCGGACTTATAATTTCAGCAGAACGTGAGAACACCCAAGCACAGTTTCACATGTGCAGCAGTGGTTCCCGGGCTCCTGACTCAGGTACCCACATGGACACAGTACATGAATATTCATGGGACTCTTGTAAACACATGACTTTCTGTGTTGTGATTAACTCACAGTGGGGATTTTAGGGCAACCTTGCATAAGTCTATTCAAGACTTAAGCCATTACAAGGCTTTTAAAAAGTTATATGTGACAGTATTTCATATATTTGGCAACTAGCAAAAACTTAAATATCAGAACATTTAACTCACACCAAAACACAGAAAAGGCACTGCACTCACAATTTTCCCTTACCCTTCGGAAGGACCATCTAATTTCAGCTACAAAATGAATATGCTCTGGCAAGAAAATGTACTTAAGAAAGGATTTACATGCCCACTCCAAACACACAGTTGTTTTTTTTTTCCTGCTCCAATTTTGTAAACAGTGAACTGGGACAAGGCACAATAGTAACAAAGAACAAAACATTTGCAAAAGGCAATGGCAAGACAATGGGCATTATCCAACCTTGTCAGCGTTGAACTGCAGAGAGTCAGCAAATGGGTTAGTGCTGCTGAAGCTGAACTTAGGGTAAAGGTTGTGCGGCAAGGAAGGCAAGGGGGGTTTCTAAAAAGAAACATAACAGGCGCTAAGCGCAAAGAAATGTATTCCAGACAACTCAGTTTTAAGAACAAAGTACTTACTGATTTCAGTAACTGCAGAAAACTAGATCCTGTCATATTGTCAGATCTACTATAACACCACCATCAGTCTGAAAAAATGTTTACCTCTAGTGACCTGAATCTGCACTTCTATCTAAAGCTGGCCACCATCCCCACAGGAAATGCATCTGACAGATGGGTTCCTGAATTCTTTTATTCTCACTAAGCGTCTTCACTGCCAGACAGATGCATGTGTATTTGTCAACTTTATATACTAATATATATTCTATGCAGATCAATAAACACGTTTCAAACTAAAATCAAAAGTTTTAAAAATGTACGTTTAAAAACAAGTATTATGCTTTTTTTTGATAAAACAAAGAATGGTTTATCTGTTTCAGAATGCAAATTAAACACTTGTCTGCTAATTCACCAGTAATCTTCATTAGCCTTTTATTTTGTTTCCTGGTAAGGTAATTTTCATACTTTGACTAGATATTAAGATTGCTTAAAGTTAATATTTTTTTTAGTTAAAAAAAGATATCAATAATTTCTAAAAAGTGAATCACTGTACAGTGATGTTTCTATTTCTGCCCACTATTTAAAGTAGAAATATTATATATACATATATTTAAAATTCCCTATAAAAGTTCCCAATTCTTATATATTGGAGAATTTATGGGGCTTTGCAGGACACTTGAAGCCCTGCCCCAGAGTGTCTCTCGTAGATGCTAGGGCTCGCCTGTGTGTGGCACATGGAGCTAGGACTGCTGGGTTTGAATGTACTTATTAAAGGCAGGATGACTGCCAGACAGAATTTAACATTTTCATAGTTTAAGGGAAAGAAAAGCAATTTCCTTACCACAATAAATTCTCCTTCTCTTCATACCCGCTATCTTTTCCTTTTATTGACTACATCTTTCAAGGGAAAATGCAGACATTTAAAATTCATTTTGGCTCCAATTAAATGTTTGTGTTACTTCTCTCTATAAAAAAGCTCTACTGGCAAGCATCGAGAGTCGGGAGACTGTCACGTGACACCACCCTGCCTGGGAGAGCACTCTGCGAAGGCTACCCTCACTCAGTACGCCTGCACTGAAGTTCACGCCACATTACCCTTTCAATCTGCTCTTCTGCAATGTTTTTCCTACAGAGAGAAGACAGAAAAAAGAAATGGGCACAATGACATTTCTGTTCATCTCAACGTTTGCTCTGCTTTTCAGTTTAAAATGTCAACTCCTGCTTTACAAAAAAAAAAGATCACAAATGCCAAGGAATGTGACCATATAGTATGATGGAAGAAATGACTAGGCAGAGATTAAAAACATATCCTAGGCAAAAAAAAAAAAAAAAAAAAAGTCAATGCTACGGATGGTAAAGATTATTTCTAATCCTCATATGAAGAAGTTTTTTGGTTTTCCATTTCCTTTATAATTCTGTAGAATAATATAAAATAAAACCATACTGTCAAGAAATAGAATATTTAAAGAGAGCTCTAGTTTTTTTGCTTGCCTGCCTTCCTCCCTTCCTATTTTTTCTTTTAATTTGCAGCTCTTATAGGATTAGAATTTGGCCCTGAGAACAGAATGTAAAAGTAAAGAATGAACACAGCAAGGGAAGTGGTAGATCACTATTATTAAAGAAAGATTTATAGAAACAGACTATATTTCTTATTAAAAAATCAATGATGAAACTTCTGTTATAGCTCCAAGGGCTGATAAAAATAGAAATGTTATTAAATAAGAAGCAGCACAGGGAAGACAAAAACATTCTCTGGCCCATATTAATAGGGCCCGCCCTTTCCTACAATATAGTAGGACTGAGTTCTGGAAAGTGTCACACTGGTGGAATTATCAGGGCTAGAACTCTGGGAAGTTCTGGATCTTGAACAGCCTAAGAGCCTATGTATGAGATTTTCTTAAAGCTTTATTATATCCATAAACAAAACATTTACCATTAAGAAACTTAGTTATTTGTGATTTTTTCCTTTAGATTATAGTAGATTCAATTTATTTTCATAGGAAAGTAAATCATTGAATACAAAATATATCTCATTTTAAATGCAAAATTAATTACAATTTCCTAAAACAAAATGCATATGTAGAAAAGGAAAAAAGCTTCCTGTACCCATCTTAGGTTTTCAGCTGGATCTCTGTAATAAGAGACAGATTAACAAGAGAAAAGTGTACATACTGATTTAACATAAGTTGCAAGTGACATGGAACCTTCATAAGGAAATAAAGACCAGGAGAAATGGTTAAACCTGAGTGTTGTTACACTAGGCTGGATGAATAGTTGATAGTCGTGGAAAGTATCACAAAACAAAAGAATAAGAACTTAGTGGAGTGAACTGTGGGAAACTTAGCACAGTCTGTCCAATCAGTTCCCTCTCAGCATCCCTCCATCTTTTCTCCGGGGACAGGAAGGGCGCTCTCACAGGAGGACCTTACAACCTGCTTCAGTGTAAAGGGGAGGTCAGAGTCATGCTAGCACCTGTCTTTTCCCAAATTCCTTTAGCTTAAATATTCAATACCCAACATGCCATACTTTGGGGTGGCATGTCCTGAAACCTTACTCAAGCAACATTTATCCTGGAATAATTGGTACAAAATCAGGCATCATTATAACTCAGATAATAAAATAGGAATATTTTCCAGGTGCAGGAAAAAAAACCCTTCCCAGCTCATTAGAAAATGTGACTGGCACAGAAATAAATATTTGTAGTTTAAATTTTTTTAGAAGTAGCATTGAGAATCCTATTCAGCAGTTTATAGTATCATCCTAAATGATATAAAAGTTTAAAATTAAAAATAAAACAAAAAAGAAATACGGAAAACCCACCCACACAAAAAATAGCTTTAACTTAGACAGCCATTTACCAACACTATCATGCTGTGTCTATGTTTAACACAACAAATGGAAACAAATGTAGAAAGATTTATAGTTATTTAAACAAACTGAATAGCATTTGAAAAGAATGCGGTATGATGCAGCCCCACCATTTGGCAGATTTTCTCATCTGAATGAATAATTATTACCTAACAATAAACAACTGAATGATTAAAAACTGCAGATGTGAAGATAAATGCTTACATTATAAACAACTAAATTCATTTCTTACAGTAAACTCAGAGCAGAGCCACACACCTGTCTCAACAACAAAAGGAACGACCAATAGGATACATCTAGTCACTTTATTCAATGACACAGATTTTGACAGTTACTTTGATCTCATCTACAGAGCTGTTTGCTACTTTCCTACCATCATATTAAATTCTTAATTTTAAATTCTGAAAACTACCTTAAGTTCTTAATTTTAAAAGTTAAATGTATTTTATATAGTTACATATTTTAAGTTTTAGATAATCCTTTTAACTCCCCTCACATATGCTGACCTTTTTCTTTAAAACACAATTGACTCTCAAAGCTAACACGCAGGTATCTCAAAGAGAGTCAGCAGGTCAGGGGTTCTCAGCTTCGATCTGGAAGTGAGCCTCTCTCTCAGCTTCAGGACACTCGGGAAACTCTGGCAGTGGTGTGCAAACCTTTCAGTGAACATGTGTGTCTCTGAAGAACTTTCTAAAGGCTATGCAGCCCAGATATATTTAAGAACTGCTGCACGTTAAAATATTTTCCTTTTTACTGAGGTATAAAGAAGGAATAGAAAAATAGTTTTAATTCTTGGCACAATTTTCATCTTTGGCAATATTAGGGCATATCAAACATACAAAGCCTCACTTAGTATCTTCTCCCTCCACAACATTCACTAAATGCCTTAGAGTTTTAGAAATAATTTTGAAGCCATTTTACCTGTGATGGCTGATGGTAAAATGGGTTAGTAGGTTTCTGTCCACCAGGGATGAAGCAGCAATGTAAAGCTATACAGTGATTGAAGCTGGGAATCAGCAGTTATGAAATAACTCATATAGAGACATACAGCTTAAACAAAATCCATCATGTGTAAATGTAATGTTCAGTGGGACAGATAAATACATTAAGATCATTCACTGGTGATCATGAAATTTCATAAACTGAAAATTCTAAGGAAATCAATTTGTAAAGAAAATGTCATCTCTCTGGCTTGTAAGGGACTCCACTGAAGGTCAGAGACTATTAACCTCAAAGACTATACCACATTTCTCTTAACAACTTACATACTTTATACCTATAATGAACATTAATAATTGTCCATCATTGGCCACCAATGAATCCTACTTCTGCGCATTTAAAATAAGCTTCAAGTGTTTATTAAACATGGTAGAAGGGATTTCCAGGACAACCCAATTAAGAAAAACAAGCAAAACAAACTTTTAACAAGTCTCCTGAGATTCCAAGACTCAATATCTTTGGGTTTAGAGACAACTTGGCCCTTGATCCATTAGATTCCAAGTTGAACACTGTTTGGACATGCCTACCTTGCCCTTTGTGTTTGCTTACCCTTGGTCTGTTTATAATGCTCTGTACCATAAAGACTACGGGGTTGCCTGCTTTCCGAATGGCTTCCACAGCTTGTTCGTGGCTTGCATCTCTGAGGTCCATGCCATCCACCTGCAATGGAAGGCCTCAGCTTAACATTTCAAGAAGCTATAGAACAACAGAACAGTTTGTGGATCTGGAGTTCTGAAGATCCTTGGAGGAGGCTCCTGGAAAATCAGTTTCAGAATCAAAAATAATTGAGACTGTATGTGAGGCTTTAGAAATTTTAATGTGGTCAGCAGACTGTGGTCCCTTGTTTTGGACACTGATTTCTGTCTCCAGTAATCAACTGAAATAATAACCAATTAGAATGAAGGCTCTGCTTCTGCTTTCCTTACACTGCTTGGCTGCTCCTTTAATAAATGTGCATAATTAAATAAATAATGTAAGGGAACTGCCTAGTAGCACTGTCTTCATCATGAATGTCATAGAAATTTTTTTTTCCAATTCATTAAGAGTGCTTTGGGAAGTGGGTGGGTGATGGCACTGTGCATTCTTCTCTGGACAGGGAAGCTTGAGGTTGAAAACAAAATTCTGACGTTCAGAAAGAATAGGTTATGGTAAGGTTAGTTTTACAAAGAATCTTTGCAGCAGACATGACAGGAGCAGGAAGCCAAGAAATTGTGCTTACTTGTTAGTAATTCTTATATAAGTAGCTTGGAAATAAAAGTTATTTTGTAACCTTTTATTCAGCATGGCTTGCCTCCGTGATGATCAGCTGAGCTGATGCACTACATGGATAGGAAGGAAAATAGTTTGAAAGGCCAAATGCTAATCCTGTCAGAAAACTGTAGGATACTATACCATTTTATCATTTCCAATTACTGCAATATGGTATATACAACAAAATAACAAAATTAGAGGGGGCCCAATTCTGGAAAACTATTAGATCTCTGCATAGAACATCATCATCTTTAAAAAAGTATATACATGAATATATACATGTAATTGAAAAACTCCCTCAGGCTGATACTTAGGGGATACTTAACATCTCTTTTCGTGCATATTACAAATGACTTCTAACTTTTATAGAATAAAAGTTAGTATTCATGTGTACTATATATATCATTAGTGGGAAAATTTAACTGGACATTAAATATCTTTGCTCACATCCAAAAAACTCTCTACTTAGAATAAAATCATTTGCAAGTCTCTACTCATCTAGTCTACATATGTTTTCAGAAACTCTTAGCAGAAATGTCATAGAATCCCCAGGATTATAGAGGCCTAAGGCTTCCTTATTTATGAGAAAATCCCCCTCACATAATAACACTCAGCAAACCACTGCTAAACAGCACACAGTACTTTACCACAAAAAAATCATTTTCAATTGGATAGGGATGTTTTAATATTCTTAATACATTTAAACAATATTTTGGTGAAAACTATGATCAATCCTTTTCATAAATAATTATAAGCATTTCTTCCTTTCTCTACTTATGTCAAAGGTACTTAATAGTGAAGTACCCATAAAATAAACTGCCTTGTGATCATCTAAAATGGAAATTTTAGGTAGAATTCTTTAAAAGGGGGCTGAGATTTCATCTGAAGAAAGGTAAGTATGTGGGAAGAGAAAAAAAGCCCACCATTCTTCCTTGTAAGTAGTTGGAGGGAAAATAAAACATACTCGGCTCTTGCTTTCTCCCAAGTCTCAATCTTCTTCCTTCTTCAGCACTCAGCAATCAACAATCGATCAATCACTCAATCCCCAAAATGCTAATTTTAAAATAATGGCTAAATTATAACCTTCTTCTAAACAATTAAGGCATTTTAATGTATAAGTTCTATGATTTTAGAAAGTGAGAGACAATCACTTGTGTAAAGTAAATATAATGGGGGCTTACTATGTGTAAGTCCCCATTATATTTAAAATTGTATAGTTTAACATTGCATTTATTTTTTGCAGAGTTGAACTTTGGAAAGAACCAAGCAAATTTCATAGTAATAAAGCAATGAGTTTCTATTTGGAAGCTGTCTATTTTAGTCTACTCTATAAATCCTGACAACTCAGAAAATCTGAATCAGGTATCTTTTTACTCTCTTAAGTACAGTAACACTATGCTTATCATGATCAAATAATTTATCACAGTGCTCTGAAGTGACCCGATTACTTGTCAAGTCTGTCCCACTTGACAGGCAGGCACGGCGCCTCCTTCCCTGTGGGACGCCCGGAGCCCGCTGGAGCACCTGGAACACAACAGTGGCTCCAGGGATACTTGTTAAGCAAACGATTGAGTGACTCCTGAGGGAAGAGTCTACTGAAACCATTGAATTTTGCTTTGAATTAAGGAATTAGGTACAATTTGATCAAATGCTTTTCTCTCATACATAACCAAATGCACGTGTGTACACACATGTGTGGCAAACACACAGCCTTGTGTGATGAATGGGCACAGCACTGAGAAGAAGGAAAATCCGAGTTTGGCCTGGGGCTGGGGGCATTTAAATGAAAGGTAATCAGGGCCTTAGCATACAAGATTTTAAAAAAAGCCTCATTTGGAAAAATACCTCATTCAACTAAGTTTACAATGAAATGATAACTGTATTTTTGAAATGAAATCTCAATTTCAACTTAATTATAATGCACATATTTTGCATGTGAATATATACTGTTAAAGAATTATTTCCCCAAGAAATCTGCTTTGCTCTTTTAATAAGAACTTAATTATTTTCTCTCAGGGCAAATGTTTTTGAAAATGGTTGGTATCACTCAAACTTCAAGATGAGAGACAACTGATACAAGTTTCTTTCTCACACTGATGTTTTCCCCCTCATTCCCTCCCTGTCCTCTCTCTCTAAAATCAGTGAGCATGTCCTTGGGTGAAGATTAAATACATTTTAAAAATAAGAAAAAGAAAAATCTAAATGCTTTAACCACAAACACATTTTACTCTAATGTTCAGTTGCGCAACCAATGTAAAGATGGTGATTCCCTTGGTAAAGAGGATGCAACAGGTAAAGAGTGTTAGCATAGAAAGCTCAGTGGAGGGTACCTCTACTATTCTATCTCCAGGTTTCAAGGTTCCATTTTTCCCAGCTGGACTATCTTCCAGAACATGCTTGATGAAAATGCCCCTCATCACTTCACCGTTGCTTAGACGACTCCCCATCCCTCGTCCACCAACAATGCTGATGCCCAAGGATTTGCTTGGTTCTCTCCAAAGCTCAACCCTGTAAAAAATAAACACAATGTTAAGTTCATAAGAAAACAGGGGAAAAGTTCATGACACTGGATTTGGCCATTTTTTTAAAAAAGAAATGACACCACAAGCACAGACAACAAAAAGAATAGCATAACTGGACATCAACAAAGTTAAAAACTTTTGTTCATCAGAGTATATTATCATTAGAGTAAAATGGCAACCCAAAGAATAAGAGAAATTATTAGAAAGTTTCTGATAAGGGATTGAACACATAGAGAACCTCTAAAACTCAACAACAAAAAAATAAAAAACATGATTAAAACTGGACAAAGAACTTGAATAAAAATTTCTCCAAAGAAGATATATACAAATGGCCCATAAGCACATGTAAAGATGCTTAACACCACTAATCATAGGGAAATGCAAATCAAAACTACAATACAATGAGATACCACCTCACACCCATTAAGATGGCTACTGTAAAAAAAAAAAAACAAAAAAGAAAAGTGTTGGCAAGGAGAAATTAGAGAAACTGTGAAGAAATTTAAACCCTTGAGCATGCACTGTTGGCAGCAATGTATAATATTTTATCTACTACTGGAAAACAGTATGGAAGTTCCTCAAAAAATTTAAAATAAAATTAGTATATGATCCAGCAATTCCATTTCTGGATATAGACCCAAAAGAATTCAAAGCATGGTCATGAATATATATTTGTACAACCATATTCATAGAAACATCATTCACAATAACCAAAAGGTAGAAGCAACCCAAGTGTCCATCTACAGGACATGAATAAGAAAAATAGCATATACAAATAATGGAATATTATTCAGACTTAAAAAGAAAGGAAATTCTGACACACTCTACAACACAGATTAATCATGAGAACATTATGCTAACTGAAATAAGCCAAATATTGAGATAAAGCACAAACTCTATAATGATTTCACTTATTTGATGTACCTAGAATAGTCACATTCACCAAGACATAAGTAGAAGGGTGGCTGCTAGAAGTTGGGAAGAGGAGGAAATGAGGAGTTATTAAATGAGTCAAGTTTCAATTTTACAAAATGAAAGAGGTTCTAGAGATGATGGTGGTAATGGCTACACAGTAATCTGAACGTATTTAATGTCACTGATCTGCACACTTATACAAGATTCAAATTGTTAAAAATGATAATATTCTAAAACTCAATGGAATGTCTTTATATATTGACTTTTCAAATCTTACTTGCTCAATTTACTAAAGTTTGACCAGTAGTAAAACAAGGTCATTTTAAATACTTCCCAATTATGTGTCTTACACATTCTGATAAATACTCATGCATTTCTGAAGCTCATTTGTCATCTGAAGTAAATACTGGACTTACATACTCCAGGCTGGGCACAGGCCAATATTAAAAATACCATTTTTTTAAGACCTCTACTATTGTAGACATCAAGTAATCAAGAAATGCAGCTACCCCTGAAAAGACAGTTCTAAGCTCAGCAACCCAATCAAGAAAAAGAACATTCCTGCACTCACTACATTAGAAGCTGACCTATGTCCAAGTCTTCCTTGCCAGTGCAGATCTGGTAACTGATAGTCAGTGGCTGCCAAGATCCTACATGATCTGATCCCACTACCATTTCCATAACAGCATCTCCCACGGCTCTCCTCTTTCCTCTGTCTATTCCAAACTCACCATCTTCTTGCTATTTCCTAAATTCAACAGACATGCACTCCTGCCTTGGGGCCTTGGCACTTGCTACTTCTATCTTGCATTCACTTCCCCTAAACACATAAATACATGAACTCATTTACCATAAATCCAAATATCTTAGAAGAGCTGTGGATGGACTGAAAGTACACGTCTTGTGAAAAGGTTGGGATATAAGGATAAGCTGATTGGCGGTGAGGGTTTTGGCCAAGATGAGGGAGCAGCTCAGGGAACTGGAGGAAAACAGAGATATCAAGCAGAGAACCTAGAGATAGTGAGACTGCAACCTGCTCCTTGCTGCAGGGAGACAATGTTGGACATTAAACAGGAGAAGAAAGCATGGTGCCAACATGCCCTCAACCTTGACATTCAAGGGGCTCAGAGAGGAGAGGAAAAGTTGGAGTGAGGCTCCAGTGCAAGGAGGGAGACCCCAATAAGAAGAGGCTGAGGATAAACTAGCACCCCAGGTGGAGTGAGGGGTGGCTACTGGTCAGACTGAGTCAGATGATGAGACACCTCTTTGATCCACAGTTTTTTTCTTTATTAGAAATCTACAATCCCAGAGACCCTACCTGTTTAGTTTAAAAACATGTCACCATGATCCTTATCTTATAAAATTTGTATGAATAGTTTAAACTGCTTAAAATTCCATTCCTCACATTCTTTCACTCTAGGAATTCTGTGAAAGACAAAAAACAACAAACTTCCTTGTCTCTAAAGCAGTTCCTACAGTAAAATGGCAAAGTAAATAGGTCAGTAAAGTTAGTCACTGTATTAATATTTAAGATGCCAGAATACATGGGTGGGACTCCTCAATTCTTCTTCCAAGAAATAAAAAGTTAAAAGACAAGAAAGAAAAAAAAGGAAGTAGCTCCTAAGGTGTTTTGTGGTTGGTGTAAATTAAAAAGTGGGTCTTACAATTTCTTGATTAAAAATAATAGCAGTAGCAAACATTAAGGGCTGATCACATGCTGAGCATTATTATCTAAGTTCCACACATTTCATTTAATTCTCACATCATCTTTATGGGGTGGACATGCCTATTAGTCCCATCTTATGAAGAAGGGGAGAAGCACAGAGGGGTTAAACAACCTTTGGATAATAGCACAAAATGCTTACAAAGGGTTTGGCACAGACAGCAGTGCTTCCAAATAACACCCCCTAGAAAAAAACGCTGTAACTGAAAAAACTGGAGAAGATAACCAAAGGTGCACTGCCAGAATGAGAGCAGTGCTGAGGAACCAGGTTCATTATTCACTGAACAAAGCATGGCAAACATTCCGTGGAAAGAAGAAGACCCGTAAAAGAAAAACTTGATAGATTGTGTATGGAGTTAGTTTTACATAAAAATGGCAGCCTTTTGTAGACTTATACAGAGATTTAAATAGAATGAAATTCAGAAAAGCAAAAGTGAAACAGAATTCTGAGGCCAGGCTGTCTAAGCTCTAACTAAGTCCCTGGGTTCAAGTCCCACTCTTTTGCTACTTGACAACTGAGTGACCTTCTGCAATCTCTTTAGTCTCTCCCTTGCTTTTCTCATCTGTCAAATGGAGCCAATAAGAATCTCTACATCAGACTGTTGCTGTAATTACTAAATTAATGAAAACACATAAAGTGCAAAACAAAGCTTTGACACACAGTAAACAACCAGTAAGTCTATATCACTTTTATTATGATTATGATTATGATTACTGAAGCAATGTGATTAAGCAACACATCAAACTTAATCCATATCACAAATGGGCAAATACAAGCTCTGCCACCTCAATCCTGTTATACCTACATGTTGTTTGTTAGAACACAGCACCATTTTCTGCCCATCAGACTGACAAAACCCTTTTTTTTTTTTAAATAACCATATGATGAAGTAATAAGGGTATAAGGAAAAGGGAACTCTCACATATTGGAAAAAGAAGAAAAACTGATACAGCCATCTTATAAAACAAGTTGACAACTTCTAAGAAAGTAAATAATACATTTAAATCTATGAACCAGCAATTCCACTTTTGGGTATATACCTAGATAAATTCTCATAGATAACTATAAGGTTTCCTATAGAATTATTATAATAGTGAATAACTCTCAACTATTCAAAATTCAATTTGAGAATAAAATGTGGTATATTTATATATTTAAGTGCACTACAACAACTAAATTGAATTAATAGATCTTTAGGAATCATAACATGTCTTTAAAATACTGGGATGAGAAAAAAGTAAGCAAGCTGGAAAATGACATATAAAACAGTATGGCACCAATATTTTAAATCAAAACCACGTGCAAAATAAGACTAACACAACTTATTTGCAATTTTAAACTTTACACTTCGCTAAAAAGTATTCTCTATTTCCACACAAAGCACAATTTTTTGAATGCATGAATAAATGTTATTCCAATGATATAAAGAATATTCATAACATGTGCTCCTCATTTACCAAAAGGTGTGGTTATTTTGGTAAGTTTCCTCATAATATTCTGTGAACATAATAATCAATGAAATTTTCCCCCAAAGTACTTTAGTGCTTCTTTACAGAAGTATCATTTTTAAAACTTATGAAAACTCAAGACATCTTCTTTCTAAACGTAGTTACTACTTTTAGAGACATCTCCTAGGCAAATATGAAGGTTAAAATTTAGGATAAAATTAGAAAATATTCCTGTCTAGAAGTTACATTCATTCTTTCTCAAAAGAAAATTTCATAATGATTTCAGTGTTCAACACCTTCTCTTTGCTTAGTTGTCAGTGATGATGATGGTGGTGGTGGTGGTGGTGGTGATGTTTGACAAGGCCAGCCACTGACTGAGTGCTCCCGTACCAGGCAATATGCTAAGAATTTTAAATGAATTATCACAGTAAATTCTCTCCACCCTCCTAATTTAAAAGATTCTATTATTAATCCCATTTTATAGATGAAGGAACTGAGGCCTAGCAGAAATTCAACAACTCATCTTAGTGTCAAAGTCAGAATTCAAACACAGCTCTTACTGACTCCAAACATTTTGCACAGTGCCTTCCAAACACGGTTTTTCCTCCCATAATATTGTTAAATCTGCTGCCCTATCTTCTGCTTTCCCTGTGATTACTGTCCTCCAACAAAGCTCAAGTCCATCACTATGGCCACCAGCTACAAAATAATTTCATCTGGCAATTGCGCTTCCACCCTCAAATGAGAAACTTAACATCTTACACTATATATATATATATTTTTTTTTTTGCCACAGACCTAGCATTTATATTCTGTTCTCAATATGGATAATGTAGAGACTGTGATTTCTTTAAGCAGGCTAAGCAGCTTTTTAAAAATTCAAATGAAGTAAGCCAGGAGGTGGAAGACAAATACCATATGATCTCACCTATAAGTGGAACCTAATCAACAAAACAAACAAGTACGTAAAATATAACTAGAGACACTGAAATAAAGAATGAACTGACAGTAATCGGAGGGGAATAACAGGGGAAAAAAGGCGGAGGGTCATCAAGGAACATCTATAAAGGACATATGGACAAATAGAAAGGGGGGTAGGATTGAGGGTAGGAGGTGGGGGTGGGTGGGGTGGGGGAAAAGGGAGATGCCTGTACTTGAACACCAATAAAAAAATAATTCATATCAAGAAGCTGTTTTGGATGGCTGGAAATGCTTATAGGGTTTTTTTGTGTGTGTGTGTGAAAGCAATGTACATTTTCTATACTTTAAACATGAATCAACCCAGAAAATGTTTCAGTGTGATGACTGCTGCTTCATATTCTTCTGTAAGCAAGAAAAATCATGAAACTATATGTCTCTGAAGACTATAAATTACTCTCCTTGAGCATTTTACTTATTCATTG
This sequence comes from Phyllostomus discolor, assembly GCF_004126475.2. Taxonomy (NCBI): domain Eukaryota; kingdom Metazoa; phylum Chordata; class Mammalia; order Chiroptera; family Phyllostomidae; genus Phyllostomus; species Phyllostomus discolor. Next base: position 154,646,430 of record NC_040905.2, on the reverse strand, counting down.
TTGTAAAATATATATTAAGTTTTTACTCAGTATAAGGCACAACTATGATGGTCATCTTTAGATCTGCTCAGAGGGAGTGTCCAGTGATTATTTACATTTTACACTTAAGGAAAAATACCTTATTATTTTTATTTAATTACATTGTGCATCTCTGTATGTTACCTACCCAAGTACAGTACAATTTCTTCAAAGGCAAGATTTATGTCTTATATTTCCCTGTTACCATAAAATCATCTGCTTCTCATCTGGGTCCATAACCAGAACTCAATACATTTCTACTAAAGTGAATTTGATTTTATTTAGTATGAACACAAAAACCTGCCTTAGTGATGTACAATGATACATCTGAGCATATTTAGGACAGTCATCTTGTCCATTACATATGAAATCGGTTATAGACAAACACGGGTTTGAACAGCAACAGCCCACAGTGACAAGACGCTACTAACACAGGATCATATGGCACACATGTTCTGAATATATTGTTTCTACAAATGCTAGAGAAATTTTAAATTAACATTTGATGGTATACCTAAGATTAAACTCTACAGAAAATAACCCTTCTAACCACCAATGTTTAATTTTATGTACTCCCTAATACATGCCAAACTCTCACATACATGTTAGTTTTAACCCTGTGTGATCTATATTATCTTCTGAACCTCTCTACACATAAAGAAGCACAGGTGTATTAAATGACCTGCTCAATGTCACAGTATAAAGCTGTAATCCAGCACTTGAAACCACACCTTCCTATTTTTAAACACTGAGTAGGCTGAAGATAGACACAGTGCTTACCGCCGGGGCTGATTCCAATTGCTGTACGCTGCATTCTGAAGTTCACTTTCTTCTCCCTCTCCTTCTTCTCGCTCTGGCAATTCTGGAATGTCTCTGTGAAAGAGTTACACATTGAGTACACCCAAATCCTAGTAACCCCATGCAAGGCTTTCGTATATGTCCTTGATTGATCTGGCTAAAAAGGCAGAACTGCTTTCTAGCCTCACCACATTTAGCCATGTGGTATGTAATAGTTTACATTAAGGGGAAAATAAAAATTTTATCAAACAAAATAAGAAACTTACATTAGAACCAACCTACCCTCCCTAACTTAGTCTGAAGATACAGCTGAACACTAGGTGTCTTATCTAGTCTCTTTCCTGGTAAAACATGGGAAAATAAATGAAAAGAGAAGGGGACAGATACAGAATTTTAAAGAAAAACTATTTGACAGGTATTTTTTTAAATATACCTACCATCTGCAGGAAGATAGAGGCACCATATGAGTTATAAGCTCCCACAGCCCTGGCTGATGACCCCTGACCTAAAGAACTTCTGATTAAGCCAGGAGTTTAGCATCTCTGCTTCCTAAGAATGGACCAATTCATTCCCTTCAACTTTTGAAGAAAGATGAAAATGCTTGTGGTCCACCCCCAGCCTATCCAGGGGGGTCAGACATAGACCACTCCATACAGGAAGCAGTTTACAATGCACCCGTGTCCAAGGCCACTTTTCAATTTTGGTAGGAGTCCAGATTTTGCCAAATGCCAGGCATATAACAAAATGTGTCCAGTCAAGTACCATAAGGGCCACAGAAAATAGTTAAATCAATTATGGTGTCTTACGTTGTTAGAAGAAATTGAATTTCTAGAGAAATTTTCATATATTCAATTGAAAGCAGAGGTTAAAACAAATCTTGATTCAAAAATTATTTTCAGCTGATTTTTACAGAAATTAAAGACTCAAAAGAAAGTATATTCTCAAATTTTATCCATTCTCCACTGGAAGGAATACCAAATTCTGTCAAATGACATAATCTTTAGACTCTGAGGTCAGAAGTTGTTAATCCAATAATTCATCTGCATTTGAATGTGCTTCACAACATTTTTGGCAAGTAGATGTCCAGGCTCTTACATAAATTTCCCATTTTTTTCTTTGACCTGATTGTTAGTTTTGTTTTGTTTTGTTTTGAACTATTAAAAGGAAGTCTGTCTGCCTATACGTCCTGCCCATTGGTTGTGTGTTGGAATTTCCCTCCCGTGCAAATGGAGAAACTAGGCTGTGCATGATGCTGGGGTTCTGAGAGTCTAAGGCAGACAGTGGGACAGGACTGTTGGGAATGGAGTCACAAAAGAGGGGATTTTAAAAGTGATACTAAGACTGAAAGTGAGACGTCTGAGTGAAGCTGTTATCCAGATGATACACGGCAGAGAGATGAAAACTAGGACTGACGCTCTGGAATGTAACTGGAAAGAGTATTACAGAAGCAGCAGGTGTGGAAGGCAGACAAGAAGAACTTAGAAAGAGTCGCTAAAATATTCAGTGACAGCCATGGGCTGGGTGGAGGTCCTCACCCCTGGACTCTCACCTATAGGGCTAGTCAGAAACACTCAGAGTCTCACAGGCTCATGCTTCTTTAGCTGCAAGAAGACTAGCATCCTGAATCCTCTGATACAAAGAAGTCATTCTCTTCAAGTGATTCTGCAGTCTGGAATCCTTTCCCTATCTGAGATATGCTCCTATTCATGTGTTGATTATTCTTTACGCATCCTAGGTATGGTTTGCGGGGCTCACGTGTCCTGTGTTCCAAAGAAGAGAATGGACTGATTCTCTTCCTCTTGCACTCACTCAGCCAGGAGTGTTGTTGAATACCAATAACATTTCTGTCAACTATAAAAATCCCCTTTACATGTGCATTTAGGTGCCAGACATTGGCACAAGGTAACACAGTAAAGTAGCACTAACCTTTTAATTGAGCTCATTTTACTATAAAACCTCAGCTCTTAACCTACATGCTATGCTGCCCATATTTTTATCCTGGGCTTGGGCAACTCTTTCTTTGGATCCAATGGTTCAAAACACGGAGCCTGACTGTTTACATTCCAATCTTGGCTCTGCCACTTATTAACTATATGTTACTTGGGCAAGGTAGTTAACCTCTCTCTGGTGCAGACTCCTCCTCCATAAAATGCAGATGTTTTGTTTTGAGCGCCCTTCTATTAATAGCAAATACACTTGCTCTGCAGTGAAGCAGCCAGTCACAACACTGCACCACCTAGGCCATTCCCTGGTCTGCTGCAGGAGGCACAGTGCTGCAAGGGCCTCTCTCTCCCTAATACATTTTGAGTATATTTAAGTCCTTGGTGCTTAAAAGAATATGATGTTACTTTGGGATATTCTTTAATTAAACCATTCAAAATGACATTTCCGAAGGATAGTGGAATAACTGCTTTTAGCATTCTGACAGAAAGCATCAGGGAGCTCTAATCAATTCATGCCATTAACCCTGAGAAAGACATTCTAGAACAGAGTGTGGCTGAGCTTTGTACAGACAGGGTAGGGTGAATACTCCTCTTCCCATAAAATGCATGAGGCCTCAAGGCCGTGACGATCCTTCCCTGTATTAAACACACACCTTCCCTTCCCTAACACTTTCTGTATCACTGCACTCATGTGCAGTTTGCAGAGGGAACAGTGATGTCATATTGTGATCCTGCAGAGTCACTGGGGACCAAAGTGTTCAGGGATGTTCTAACGTTCTCTGGGGAACAGTAGAACACTTCTGAGAAGATCCCAGAGTATTTACAAAGCCACCTATGCTCTGCTGCATGCCTAAAGAGAAAGCTGGTACTCGGTTGCCAGTGCAACTGAAAAAAACAAACAAACAAAAAAAAAACAAAAAAAAACAGGCCCACAGCTGAGAGTGTAAAATGGTACATTTTACCTGGAAAAGCAATTTCACATTATTTTTCTCCCTGTCTTAAACTCAGCAGAAGCACCAAAACCTAGTTCCTGACTTTCCTAAGGGAAAAAAAGGCAACTTTTTCCTGTTCTTACTACATTGTGTGTCAAGAGCATTTAAAAGGTATATGCTCTCTTCTTCCTAATGTGTGTATGTATATATGTGTGTATATGTGTGCACACGTGCATACACATGCACACGTGTGTATATGTGCGCACACATGTTTATGTGCACACACGTGTGTGCACGTGTGTAAGTGTGCGTGTGCGTATATGCACGTGTGCATGTGTGTATACAAACATGTGTGTGCATGTATATGTGTGTGAGTATATAAAGACATTCAGGTGTACATTCTCTAAAATTAGAGTAAAAAGTAGCTATTAAAATATTTCTCAATCTGTATGTATGTTAAGAAAAGGAATAAATAAAAATGCTGAAGATGCTTCAAAATACTTACAAAGAGAAAAAGCATGATAAAATACTAAACAAACTGTAGCTTCCAAGGAATTAATGAATAATACTCATACGTAGGGTGAATTCCTCCAAACTCAGTATGTTAAAAGTGCTACCTATATTTAGTGGTATAATTAGAAGCAATTTTAGTGGAATTTTTATATTTTCCACACTATGTCATAATTGCTTAAGTATGGGGGGAGGATGAAAATTTTTTTTTTTTATGTTGAAAGAAAGGTAGTTTCTTTCATTGCTGGTCCTCTTTACTGTGGACTCAAAACTCTCCTTTACATATAATGTCGTCTACATTATTCACGCATTGTAGTAGATTTACTGTTTCATTTACCTGCCAGTATATGAAGAAAAAATATCCAGTGCCATTATTCCTCCAGGTTGTTGTCCCAGGTTTATTCTAAAATCTTCCAAATGCTCTGCAGGCACATAAGTAATTCTGGAACAGAACATAATCCATGAAAACAAAGGGAAGCAAAGCTTTGGCTAACTCTTAGGGATAGCTTCCAAAATATAGAAATAAATTATATTGTCCCTTCATCCCTACTGTTTCACACAACTCATTTAATCAGCTTACTCATCAGAGAATCCAAACTTCAACAGAAAAAGTGTCCTATAGTAAAAGTAACAGAAATTAAAATTTAAAGTGCTACAAATAAACTATGTGTTTAACCAATAATCACATGGGGGAGGAAAACAACATTATTAATATTTCCAAATGAGAAGGGTAAAACAACTTTTTGTACTTAGAAAGATCTATAAATTCTTAGGGAAAGAATTGTCAGTAGTAACATTGATTTCATCCAAAAAGCCTTGGTTTCCTTAGCAGGAACAAATTAGGCATACACTATTAAAACACTGAGTTTTTATTTTATGTAAATAATTTTGAAGTCTTCTACAATGCATACTTAATTATGGATATTAACAAGTATTATCAAAAAATAAATGTTAGTTCTATTAAGTTATGAACACTCCAAGCCTGAAGTTAAGCTGTTAGAGTTTATGGAAAGATACTCTTACTAATTTGTAGCAACTTCTTATAAGTTCATTTTGGTTTCAGAAAAAACCTATTGTTTAAACTTGAATGGTCACTTACAAATTCAACAAGTACTGGCTGAATGCCTCTAATGTGGGAGGTACTGAGTCAGATGCTGACTACTGCTATAATGTTTAGACAGTGACACTTGAAAATTCAAGTTCAGGGCTGCCCTATCAGGCTTTATAGTTGATACACTTGTTTCAGTGGGCTGTTCCAAGATACTCAAATTAATGAAAAGGCAAGCATTTGCAGCCAGTTCAGCATGTTTGCACAACTGGAAAAAGAAATACACAGAAAAATGCACCATGTAAAAATTATAAAGACTATTAAACCAGCTATCCATAACTTACCCATAAAGACAATAACTATTAAAACCTTAGCACTGGGGTGCAAGGATGAAAGGATTATCTTTTATGTTATAATAAAATAAGAATTACACCAATGTCATAATTTATTGAGTAAAGAAGGCATGTAATTTCAGTATACTGGTTATTCTATAAAAAACATTTACTCTATGAAGTCACTTAGATTTGGAATCAGAAGACACAGTTCTGTTACTCATCAGGAGTGTGACGAGAAGGTGAATCACCACCGCTCAATTGCAGAAAGGACACTGCTTTTTATGAGGATGTTGTAAACTGAGATGCATAATACCAGTGTTCTGACAGGATATCAGCTAGCCCTGTCACACCTGATCACCCTGGCAAAATCCGAGGACCTCTGGGAATCTCTTCATAACATTTTTACATAGAGGTTTACAAAATGAAGCAGGAACCTAGATTTAGGACTAGGCTGGGTGAGAGAGTTGCATTCTAATTTGGACCTTAGTCTATTCATCGATAAAAATACCTTTTCCATGGTATTAAAATACAGGGTCCAGCAGAAGTAACGCCTGCTTAAGTGTGGTTGGTAGGGTACGTGAATGTCTCGCATGAGATGGACAGCAATTTGAACATTTCACCTAAAATGTCATATGGTGTGCTTAAGTGTGACATTGTTATCTTACAGAATTACATGCTTATGATTTTGTAATACAAGATTTTGTAATAAAAGGGGCATTATGTGTGCTGGACCATGGATATTGAATAGTAAATTTATATTTATTCATTCAAAAATAATGAGTCAAAATATCTAACACACGATACTGGAAAGAAAGACTAATTGTATTTTATACAAAAAATTAAGATAAACAAAAAACCCCAAGCCTGACAAGCCTGTTCAAGAAAACTGGCATTTCTGAAGATCCAATGTGGTTGAAGACATGTAAGTAAAACCTTAAGGGAAAAAAAAAAAAAAGCCAGGGGGAGGTGTGAGGGGAGGAAGCTAAAACATGATAGTGAAAATAATGATAATTAGTTCAAAGTATTTAATTTTTCAACTGGCTTGAGAAGGAAAAAGATATTTCTGTATCAAATAATGTTTAAAGGTATTTTCCTCTGTATTTGTTCAAAGGTGGTTTTCTTTTTTAGCAAAGGGTGAGGGATGGGGAGCGTTACAAATATTTTCCTGATATTTTAGGTCACAGTGAGAAAGGTTACAGAAGGCAGAGCTTCCACAAATATTTAGCCCAACGTGCACAGCATCCCACAGTGCAGCAGCACACACGGAGCAGCCCCCACTCACGCCTGCTCACAGAGCCACGCAAAACCTCCATCTTACCGGGAAGAGCAGCACTATATACGAACTGCACAAACACACCGAAACTGCTTGTTTGAGAGCTGTGTTAAAGAATTCTTAAATGTAAAATAACCTTTGGTTAGATGTGGAGTGGAAGAAAAAGTGTAATATCAGTGATGCTGAAATGTGATATGGCTCTTCATCCAGGGCCCACACCTGCACACGCAGACAGGACTGTTCCCTGACAAAGGAACTTAAACGCTTAGGAGTTGAAAACTATGATTTTCAAATAGGTTCACAATGACTAGCGCAATGTGAAAAATGTAACAATCTCACATCTTTGTTCCTATGTAAATGAAGAAAAAAAAAGCCAAAATCTATACACTGAATCTATATCTGGATCTTTCCCTGCATCAGAATGTTACAAAAGCATGAAATGGTTTTCACAGACAAGTTGTAACACACAGCCATAATGAGCTTTTTGACTCACCGATACTCACACATAAAAGGGGGCTCGATCATCAGCAGGTGCTGTAGAAAATCTAGAATGTGAAGCATACGCCGTGGCATCTTTTTACAATTGTGTTAACAAATGTCACTGTCTTGTGCTGAATATGAGATGCACACATATGTAGTTAAAAGTGGGTGCTCCTGGTTGTTTTTCCCCCTTTCCACCTCCCTCCCTTCTACACCTCCCCCAGAAAAGCATCTGCTCTTTACTGGTGTCTATAGCAATGATTATTAACAAGCATGGAAAAATGTAACTGCAATCAATCTTTTATTCCTTGATCAGGAATTCATCCCACACTTTAGGTTAAGGCAGGTGAATTCTGATTCAGCTCAGTAATTATCTGGCAGATGTTACAAGCAGCTGCCGCTAAGCTCAAAACCCTTTCTATTATTACAGAAATATAAGAGCTCCTGGCAAGGTGGAGTGAGAAGTGAAACAGAATGCATTCTGGTGAGGCTTCACATCTGGTTTTCCACAGAAAATAATGAAACCTGGAACTTAAACTGGCTGTTCTTGAACTCTTGAAACTCAAATTATCTACACAGGCATGCATGAATGCACACTCACCAAGTTCCTAGCTCTCTATGGTAAAAGGCTAAAAAGAAATCCAGAGTGCATTGCCTGGACAAGCAGTGCTTTTCCTAAAACCAATCAGTTATGTAACTGGTCCACTAAATCTTTTTTTTTAAGTCCCTCCAATACACATCTCTACCACTGCCCCAGATGAAGCTTGGTTCATAAACAGAAATAAAAGGAAGAAACATGGATGGAACCCAAATCCAGGCAATGACTACAAAGCCTAATTAGCCAGAGGCAATGCATGGCTCCATTTGGAGTAATGGGGGCCTTCTGGGAGGATTCCTCACGTGGCTTTCAAGGTAATTCTAAACTTTCAATTTCATGAAAGCAAGTGATCTGGAAGGCACGGGGCCAAAACACTTTATGCAAAATGTGTGGAATACGCTCTTCAGCCCTGGCCAATCTAAATCACTATTTGTTTTATCAGTTAACAATTTTTTTTTCTGAAAAACATTATGATTCTAATTTCTCTCTACCATGCACCCAATGGGTCAAACCATCTGAATCACAGGAACAGTAGGACGCTTCAGAAGAAATCAAACTGTTATGATGGTATGTTTGTGAGTGTGTGTATATGTGCCTTGCATCTTCTGGCTTTCCCCAAAATTAAAATCATCTTTAAAAGAAAAGAGATTTCAGACCTTTGATAAGATTCAGGAAAATACTACAGGGCAGCTGATGGCAATGGGGAGAACTGTGTGAGGTCCCAAGGCGCCTACTTTGAAGAGGACTAAGGCATCATTGTTCTGTGTACAATGTTTCTTGTATCTTGTATCTTCTTCAGTAAATGTCTCTATTTTTCATATTACATGGCTGGGCACCTCCTGGACAGACCTCATATATCATTCATCATTTAAGCAAAAGAAATGGACATTGGACCACAAGGGATGAGAAAAGCATTCAAAGTTTCTCTTTTTTCTTAGTATAGAGGCACTGATATTTTTAATGATGTTCACTTGTACTCACATTATTCTTAAAATAATTGAGGGACTGTCACAGGATCTGATAATCTGTTCCATCATACAATAAAAGTTAAAAGGCATGCAAAATATAAAAGTCCCTTAGTAAAATTCTGCCTCAAAATAATACTTTTTTATGAGAAGAATCTACTCTAAGCAGTAGAGATTTTCTACTTTTTATTGAAGACAGAATGAAAACCAGATTGCAGATATTATTTTTCTTACTTAAGCTCTTACAATATGTACTTTGCAAAAGAATAATACAGAATGCAGTCAATAAAGTAGCATTAATACAAAAAAGTCCACCAACCAGTAATCACTGCATCAGTTTAAGGTCAACAATCTTTCCCTGAGCTCTTACTATGTCATCCCTTACACAGTAAACACAAAGACTCAATGGTTAATGTTATAGGGAAAAGCCAAACTATTACATCGATGAGGTGGGACAATAAAGTCATGAACTAATTTTTATGTTGGCTCAAGAAATGCTTTGTGACTTAAAAATGAAACCACATATATAACATGCTTTAGGTACATTATGGGGTTATGGGACAGTTGAGGCACTGCCCCCAAAAGACCCTACATGACCAACATTCAGACTATATCAACCTACTGATGAATCTCCTGGATCATGAGATTCAACAAGGGGAATTACTGCTCAGACTGGTGGTGTTCTATATGATTTTCACCATTACTGGCCCTTAAATGATTGGCCAGTAATCATTGGCCCTTAGGATCCACACGGGTCAAACAAGCAGTACACAATTCCTTACACTGAGAGCCAATCAAAACTTTTTTGTAAGATCCTAAGGGTGGACCCCTTCTGTTCTGTGAGAGATATCATTTATCTCACGCCTAAGGTTTTTGCAAGAATCATTGGAAAATTAAAATTAAAAAAAGAAAAGCAACATTGTTTGGATCACAACACTAGAGATCCACTCCAGTGGATGTACACAAGTTCCACAAATGGCCAGCCTTCCCCCCTCGCCTTGGGAGAGCTGCAGGATGGGGGACAGATGAGGGAACAAATGTCTGAATTGTGCCACCCCCACTGACCTAGTTCTAGATCATCTCCTCCTTTGATTTTGAGATAATCTAGACCCCTTCTGGGTGACACTGAGGCTGCTGTATTTCTGGAGTGAGGACCCATGTCCTTGGCCATCTGGGCTGCTCTGGTCCTCCCTTTTGATCTCCCTGAGTGGTTCCATGGGATCTTAGGATTGCTGTGTCCTCCCACCTCCTACCAGAATGGAAAGACCTTTTGGTGGGAGTTTTCTCCTTTTCTTTTCTCTTCCTAGGAAGGGGCTTCAGCCTGGCATTGGGGGACTCTCTGCCTCCATTCTGTTCACTCATGTTGCCGTTACTCTGCCAGCTGAGATGACAGGTCCAGCTCCTAGACCTTGCAAGATCTCTGAAACAGGTTTGCTAGACATGTCCCTCCCTGTCACCACATTCACACTGCCCCTGGGTGTCACTGCTGCGGCCCCTGGTGCTGCACTCTGGCCAGACACTGCTGGTGCCCAGGTGAGGAAAGACAGTGTGTCCCTAAGCACAGAGTACTTGCATGAAGCATGTTTTCAGACTCCTTCCCCACCAGCAGAAGCAAGAGAGGTGGCCCCAGACACCTCAGAGACCACGGGAAGGCTCTTGATGCTGACTTGATCTTGGTCACCTTCTTCACGGAGCTCTGTGGCTGCTGGGCTCTTCCTGTCCTCTGCCTCCAACACAGGAACGTCCATCACTTCACAAGCAGGTACAGCGCTGGGTCCCCTAGGGGTCTCAGGGAGAACACCAGGTCTTCCCAGTGTGCAAACAGATCTTCTCTTGCATAGGACGAGGGGCATAATTGTAGATAAAAAGCATGGCCTGTGGCAAGTTTCAAGTGGGGCTGTTTTTGTCATGACTGTATATGGACAACTGTGCAAACTTCAAAGGAAGCAGCCTGGCCAACTCCATTCTCTTCTCTGACTTCAGAAGTCATGTCAGTCATGTTGGCACCGACTGTGTGGCTGACAGCTAGTTGTGCCAGTGGCATGACATCGGGTATTGTGAGGTCGGGGCTGCTATATGTGATGCCCGGGGCAACCATTTGCACACAGTTGTGCCTATCAATAACTTCTCCTCTGCTGATCTAGTTGAAGTTGCTCTCAAATAAGGAAATATGCTCAAACACAGGAACTTCTCTTGTGCAGCTACCACTGCAGCTTCCCTGTGGGGCCGGGGAACACATCCAGCATGTGGCTGCTCTGGGTACTGCCCTCCGAGAGTGTCCTGTTGCTACTCATGTGTGCCTTTCATTAAAACCACTGTGTGTCCTCTTTGGAACCTCCCCCTTGGTCTGAACTGCAGCCCCTCACAGGTCACCTTTACGCTTTGCTGTCCACCTGCAGCCATGTCTTCATCTCCACAGCTGCCCCCACAGGAAGGGGCAGTTACTCCATCTGGGGGGAGAGGGTATGAGGCACACATGCACAGTCCTAAAATATTTCCACATTGTTATCCTAAAGTGATTATCTAAAATCAAGAACTATTCAGGAACAGTCAAATTCTTAAGTGACTTATATTAAATAAGTAATTTTTGTATATCAAACAGAAGTATGTTCTGAGAAAAAAAAAACAACTCTGATCAATGATATGAAATTCCTGAATTTCCCAAGACAAAGCAGGGTCCAAATGATACTTACTTTATGTCGGGCCCAATGAGAGAATGTCTTCTCAACATGGCTCGTGCCTGGGCATTGGTTAAACTGATGGTAGATTCTTCATTAATAGACAAGATGCAGTCTCCAACAGCAATCCTGCCATCTCGACTAATGGCACCTCCGTGAATAATGCTTCTAACAATCATTCCCAAGCCATCTTTATTAGCACTTACTGTCATCCCTATGGTAATGGAGGAACAGAGATATGCATTAACTTTGCGACTTTCAAATTCATCTTATTTTGAAAGTCACATAACCCCTATGAATTAGGAGTAACTTTTCCTTCATCCTCACCCAAGTATATTTTATTATTGATTTTAGAGAGAGGGGAATGGAAGTGGGGCTGAGAGAGAGAGACAGAGAGAGAGACATGGATGTGAGAAACATCAATCGGCTGCCTCCCATGCATAGGCATGTACCCTAACTGGGAATCGAACTCGCAACCTTTTGGTTTATGGGACAAAGTTCCTACCTCTTGAGCAACTGGCCAGGCAGAGCTAACTTTTTCAGCCAATAATAAACAATTGAAGTGAAAGAAAATTTTCTAACAAAAATATTTTAAAGTAAATTTTAAAGTGTGAAATTATGTCTAGAAACAGATGCTCCCTGTTGAATACATTAAAGATTAAACAGGTCCACAGGGCAATGAATGCACCTTAGGCTATTTGATGTGTTACCCTTACACAGAAAGCACTGCCAGGGAGAATATTTTGACAATATCGAATGAATTTTATAATAGGAATTCATCTCGCCCTGGCTGGTGTGGCTCAGTGGATTGAGTGCCCGCCTGCAAACCAAAAGGAGTTCTCCTTGGACATGTATCAAAGAATGAAGGAGAGGACCATGGATGGAAAATTAGTTCAATAAATTGAGAAACTGTGTTACTTTATTCCCAAATCATATGTTCATTCAGTATATGCTTATTATGTGCTTACTATGTGCCAAGTATTATGTTGGTGGCTTGAGATATAAAGGCATAACACAGAATTACTAACCTCAAGAAGTGTGTATTAGTCTTACTCTCAGTGCCTATCACGGTGCCTGAATGTATAGTAGTCTATTGAACTAAACTGCTGTGAGCTTAATTCTACTCTATTCCCATTTTATCTTCAAATCTGAACCTGAAGTTCTACAATCTCCAGATTTGGATGTTTAATTGCCCTCCTGACATGTTCCCTAGATGACCAATAGGAAATACAACCTTAGTATGTATAAAGTCAAATTTCCAAGTCTCTACCTCCCCTATTTCTCCATTTGTCTTCCCCTTTTTTGGTGCTGACGCCACAATACTACTCTCCATTACTCAAGGCAGATATGTTGAAGACATTCTTGATTACTACCTCTTTCTCACCTCTTATATTTAATCCATCACCAAGTCCTGTTATTTCCATCTCCAAAACTTACCTTGAATCCATATGTCTTCCTCCATTTCCTTACTAATCCTATACTGAGCTAGCACCTTCTCTTGCCTCACCTCTCAAAACAGCCTCCAAACTGGTCTCCTGGCTTCCACAGCGTTCTTCTCACAGCAGGCAGGGGGATCATTCAAAAGAGATAAGTCACATCATATCCCTCCCTTGCTAACAACCCTTTGATAACTCCCCTTTTTGCTAGTATACAGCATACCTACAATACCCGGCACAGTCTATAGGGCCCCTTCAACATGCACCCTTCCTTTTTCAATACAATGACCTCCTTGGCTCCCTGTGCTCCAGCCACTGTGTTTCAGAACTCACCTAGCCTCTCCCCATTTCAGACTGACGGCCTCTTTCATTCGCTCCTGCACAGCTAGCTCCTCACTCTTTAATGTCGCTTCCTCAAAAAGGCATTCACAACAAACCTCCCCTGAATTAATGTTCCCTTCTTATCCTACCCTCACTCTATTTCTTCGAAAATATAAAAACTTTTTAAGTTAACACTTTACATAAAATAATGTTAAATCACAAAAAATCGTGTGCTATAAGTTCCTTTAATTAAACCAGATAAAGAGAGATATAAAGCTATAAAAGTACTTATAAAAACTTTTCAGAGGTCAGATTATAAAATCAGATGTACTCAAATCATGGCTCTGACAAGAGCCTTCCTACTGTTTTCCATGTAATTCACAACCTATGCCAGAATGATCTTCCTAAAACACAAATCCCACCATGTCACTCTTCTGCCCTGCATCCCCACTGTGTATAGGACTTTGAGCTGTGCCAGTGTTACAACAGAAGTCCTGTGTCCTGCACACGGCCCACCCAGCAGCTGCCTCCCACCTAGCCGTCCTTTAACCTCAATTCTCACTTTGCTCACCTTCGCATCACACTTCATACCAAACAAAATTCAGTAATGCTTCACATTTCTCTTCCTTAGCTCTTGTCGATTCCAGCTTTTCCCAATTCTTCAATTACATGGTAAAACTCTACTTCTCTTTCAACAACTAAATCAAATATCTTCTCCTCTTTGAAACCTGTGTAAACTTCACCACACACTCTGAGAGTAGGGATAAGCTATTTCCTCTTTTAACCTTCAATGTTCTATGTATGAGTGTCTATCATTATATGTAATGCTTTTAGGACTTTATGTATTAACTAGCTAATTTTCTTAAACTCATAGAACATGAGTTTATACACAGTGGCTAGAATACAGAGAAAAAAAAGAATGTTTGATAGTTGAGTAAATATACTAGAATAGAGTTTCTTATATGGGCTTTACAAAATCTGTTTTATGAGTTGGTCAAAAAATGGGTTCTATGGCCAATGAAGTATGAGAAATGCTGCATTCCATAACCTCTTCTTAAAGGTCCACATACACATCTGAGTATTAAAGATAGTGATATAATATAAACAGAAAACTGTCTCCTTAAATTTATCACATTTTAAACTTTAAATTTGGAACCCACTTATAACTCCTATTTATAGCCTATAGAACTATTTTAGTGACATGCTTTCAGAAATATTGACAGATGAAATACTTGACATGCTTTGTTATATCTATGTCTCAAAATTAGTGAATTATAGAAAGTTCTTTAGCTTACATTTTATATAATTTTATTAAATGTAATATATAAGAAATAGTATAACTAAGTAGAAATTCTCTGCTGTAATTTTCTATTCAGCTGCTGTTGGGAGTACCCAGCCACCACCAAATGGAATGAGGTATCACTGTAAAGGGTACTGGTTGGTTACATCATGGAAGGAGCAGAATCTCCGGTACAGAGCTAACCAGTCTTGGATCACACTCTGCATTCATATGAACTGTTCTAACATACTGCTTATCGTCACAGATCATTAGGAACAGAGTTGAGTCACATGACTGCTTAACTCAAAAAAAAAAAAAGGAACAAATGTGTTCTGCCTCAATATAGCTTTAGTTGTTGTAATTAGTATTTTATTTTTATAGGAAGTCTGCTTTTCCCAACTCTGAAGACTTTATGATTATTAACTAGCTGGAACCTTTTATGGGTAAGAAAGGACAAAAATCCTGCCACCTGGAAAGGACTATTATAACTTGCATTTATATTTTGGTGGTGGCACACCTGGCTGTCTTTTTAGTCTTTCTTTCAGTGAATGAAAGAAATTAAATACAAACTGACTTATGCATAACTGGTAACATTCAAAGAAACTAATAATTTGCTTTTCCAAAGAATTGAGAACTCCAAATTGCTGACTTTTCATTTTCTAAGAATTCCTTTTCTGATTTTCTGTTTCATACACAAACAATTCGTATATCTTTTACTTGAATGTAAATGAGACTACTGAATACTTTTAAATAATTAGGAGAGTAAGGGATTTAAACGAGTCCGAACTAAACAAATCTGTTCATCATTTCAGAAAAAATAATGAGCACACCAAAAAAGAAACCATAAAAACTACAGGAATATTTATAACATCTATTTTCTTATCTATAGCCCAAAATATCAAAGCCAGGTTCAATTTTTCCTCTTTGCAAGGGAATTTGTTTGGGAAGATTTGTGTGGAAAATAAGAAACTTACCTAGACTAGAATTGCCTTTTGCTATAATAATAGTCCTCTCAAAAGATTCTCTGGACATATTGTGAAGCATGACACACTCAGCAGCAGAGGCCAGAGAGTTCTGTTGATTTAAGAACTCAGAGCCCTGACGGAGAGAAAAAAATAAGTCACATGAAAAGGAAAACTAGACTTTGGAGTATGATTTCAACATATTCTCTAACTGACTGTGCCTTATTCAACAAGAATCTGTAACAAAAACAAGTTCATAGGTTGCCTTCTGAACAATCTCTGTGGCCGGAGAGCACTATCTCCAAATGGGGAGATAGATTAGCCAGAGTGCTGCACTGTCCTCAACCTCATTGTTTAACACAAACCATATCTTTAAGACATTACCTTTCCAGCTGAATCAGGTAGCAGAGGAGAAATAAGTTCTGCACTTGATATAACTTCATTTGGGAGGTGAGATTCAGTCCACACTCTCAGGTTTTCACATTCATACTGTTGTTCAATAGCATTTGCAGGCGCATAATCATTTATGGTAAAGCCAGAAACAGGCCTCATGCTCAAGTCTCCTGAAGGTGGACTCTCACCCTGTCTTTGCAGGAGACTCTGGGTGTACAATTCTTCCAAGGACATGTGCAGGTCAAGTACTGGATCTGAAGAATTTTCAGTAACATCCTGATTATTAAAGAAAAAAATAAAAAATTATGGCCAGAATTACATCAATGTATGATCCTTTCTTAATGAACACTATTTACTGGAAAAAAAACCCTCAATGTAATTGTTCAGTACTTAAAAACATTAGCAAACATACAAATTCTTCACTTAGGTGACGTGCATATACCTTTATTTTTATAAATGCTTTTCAATGTATTTCCTGCAATCATACATCTTATGTTCTGCTGAGTTATACTGCACAATGTACAGTATATGAGATCATTTAGATATAAAAGTATGTTCTATTCACAAATAACATCACTTGTGTTCAATGTACATGGGAAAGCAAGTAATTTATATTTCCAAGTCTTAGTTCCAATGAGCTTGAGTTCCTAAGTATCACAAGACCAAAAGCATACAGAGAATGACATTAATTGATTCAGATTAACGAGAACCTTCTAGAGAAAATTATTTTAACATTTATAGGTATTTAGGAAAAGAACAGAAAGCCACACTTCATATTAGTGTAGGGAAAATTTTCACAATATTATGCAAGATATAACAGAAGAAATGCTAAGAATGGATATTATTCTAACCCATTAGAAGATGTATGTTCTAACCCAGGCTGTCTCATTAGCAATCTGTACATCACAGAACTTCTTTTTGCTTTATGTTAATTTCTAAAATTCCCTAAACTCTAAATTCTATAAATCTACTCATACATATACCCAGGTATCTACTTACAATTTTCTCTTCAATTCTTTGATTGATATTTTTAAAGTATAAGAGTAGGGTGTGACTACATTATCATTAGAAAAGATTAAAGCCATTCAGATATATGCACACTATATTAAAGTATTCCTTTGTGGCTCCTACTTCTGGTCCTTTCCCCAGTGAAAGTAGCTGGCTTCAGTTGTGTGTTTATCAATTACATTTAAAAAATTCACTTGATATATGTAATTCCAAATGCACACACTTGCACATCCAAGCACATATACTTCATTTTTAAAACCTAAACTGAACCATACGCTACCCAGTAGGTTTTTACTTGCTTTTCTGAAGTATCTTTAATAAGAGATTCCCATGTCAATGAATAAAATCCAACTTCAGTCTTTTTATGGTTACGAAACACTCCTAAGTATGAAAGACTGGAGTGCAGACTCTGGAGCCACGCTGCCTCAGTTCAGGTGCTGACTCCATCATCAGTTAGTTCTTTGAGCTTTGACAAGTTACTTAAATATACTCCATGTCTTGGTTCCCTCGTCTATTAATTAGGGAAAATAACAGGACCTGGTTACAGGATGTTGGGAGGACAGAGAGAGTTAATACCACAAAATACTAAAAACATGCCTAATTTAACAGAAAATGCCCCACAATTGTTAGCCATTGCTGATATTTTTATTCAACATCTTTGTGTACCTGTGGAAATTTATTCAGGATGAACTTCTACAATTAGAGCAGTTGTTCAAATGATACACACACTTAAAATGATATGCACACATATACTGCCAAATGGTCTACCAATCTTCTCTCACAAAAAGGGAACACTAGAGTACCTATTAAGTAATCTTCACAACTGTAAATTAGCTTGGCAATTTGAGTTGTAAGAAATACATGCATTCGTGTTTTAGGGTTTTAATACATGTGTCCCTGACAAGTAGTGAGGACATGCCATTTGTATGCCTCCTGTGAACACTCTCTTTGTATACGTTATCAAAGATTCTATCTGATGGTATTATTGTGATCATTGATATATTTCAAATATAAGGTCATTGTGATGTATACTGGAAATATTTTCCTAGCTTGTTAACTCTCTTTTAAGTCTGCATATGATCTATACATGCAGAAATTAAATTTTATATGTAATCAAGAATCATGAAATTTATGAAATTTTGTCAATTTTTTTGTGATTCTGGGTTTTATATGTTGTTCAGTAAGTCCTTCCTCTACACAAAGTAGATGAACGTTTCTAGTAACCCATCTAGGGCGTGGTATGAGATACAGGGCTCTCTCTTCATGTGTTCTAAGTGGGTAATCAGTTGCTCCAACACAATTACACTCCTCTCCCCAAATAAAGTTTTCATCTCTCTAGATTTAACATATTGATGGGACAAAGAAATGAGAAAAGCAGGAACATCAAACAAGCAGATAACATCTTTAGAATCCTCAGGAAAAGAAGATAGGAAAGTATCATCCTCTGTACTCCTAAAGCCTAGACAATAACCGGCTAGCTCCAATATCCAACTTTGATCATTTTAGTCCTATTAAAAATAACAGTGTACTTACTAAAGAAAGTGGTTAGCTTCTGTATTATTAAATTAATTATGATAATTAGCAATAAGTCAGCTTTCCCACTCCAAAAAATAAAGGTAACAATAAAAACTACTTTTCATCAGAAGGAGGTCAAGCTGCCCTTGCTGGCTGGGGTTTGCTGTAAATCCTGTAACAAATTTCCATGCATTATTCATGAAGGAGTTAACACAGGCACAGAAAAGAAAGAGCTAATCAACACAGCAGACAACATAAGCCTACTTAAGAAACATTTCTGGTTGCTGAACAACTAACTGAGTTTTATTTTTAAAAGTCTTACAGTGATTGTTTGGGGGAGGGGAATATTAGGGAATTAAATGGTAATGAAAAAATACAATAAAGATTAAATAAAAAAGATAAAAGCAGCTCTTTCCCCATATATGTCCAAAAATAACCATAATTTCTCACTGCAACCTAGTATCTAAATGAAACTGAGATACCAAAAATCTACCCCAATATGTTCTTGTACTTGATATAGCTTGTTCTCTGGAGAAAAAAAAGGGGGAAAGGTTAAATAAAAATGTCAAATTTAGTTGAAAATAGGTCTATTTCTTAAAGGTAATGAATAAGCTAAGGTTGTACTTGAGCACATCATTTACCCAGGTAATATATTTACATAGACTAGCTTAATACTTAAACTTTCACTGGACACAACCTGCTTTCCTTCAATAAGCAGTCGACCACAGAAGTCTTCTTATTACTTTTCAAAAATATACTACAAGCATAGCTATTGCAACTTACATTGTTCCCACACTCTTTCTGAGTTAGGTTCCTTTATTGTTTATATTCTAACTTTACTAAGCAAAAAGGCAACAGCTTTTATACCTTTGAGAGCTTCCATTTTTATCATTAAGATTTTCACAATCACTCTCATCATTTGACTACAGTAATTTAATTAGGTTTTTAATACTAACCCTCCCCTAAAAAAACCCCAGACATTTTAAACATGAATGTAAAGCCAGTAACATTTTATGTTACAAAATGACAGGTGAAGGCTGGTGGATTTGTTATGGGAGAAACTCAGTTCTTGCCGACACAGTAAAGAATTACAGATCAGCAAGCCTATTAGCATGCAAGCAAAATTTATTAGTGCTAAGTTCTAATGGGTAAGCAAAAATAAGGGTGGCAAGAGGACAGATGTCCAGCACTCAGGTGGCCAGAGCCACTCCCTGACCCTGCTGGCCAAAGGCTAGCTGGCCAGGGGCCCTCCATGTAGCAAGAAAGGGCAGGAGAGAGGGTCCTTTGTTCTGAGGACTTATATAGCTGGCAGGATGGGGTGAGGGAGTTACTTGTGGATTGATGGATAAAGGTGGTGCCAGCTTTTCCCAGGGGAGACTTGACTGCCCAAACGTAGGTATGTGTGGCAGTCTGTTAGCCTGAATCCCTATTTTGCTCTAGACTCCATTTGTTCATTTTGCATAATGACTAGAGGCAGGCAGTTAACCAAAGTGGTGTTATGGGCTTTTTCTTTGCTCACTGTAGATCCCTTCCTTCCTCCTCCAGGCCTTGGAATAAATACACGGTCCCAAGGTTTTCTCTTTCCCAGCTAGTGGAGATGACACACAAAGAATTTCAAGGGCTCCTCCCTGTCCCTTACACTATCACAACTTTGCTTGTTGCTCAGAATGCCTGGCAGTCTTACTGAATCAGGCTCAGGACTACTGAGTCAATGGGTGAGAGACATGTTCCTTTGCTTTTAGCCTCCTGTATTAAGTTCTTTTGTCAGATTGCAATGCTGAAGGCCCTGCCTTTATTTCCCCTCTGGCCACTCATTCCTAACTGCTACCGTAACAGATTATATATATATATATATCTGTAACTATTTATATATCTACAGATTATATATATATATGTATCTATTTATATATCTATATCTATATATCTATATATATATACCATAAACTCCATTAGCTGTGCTTGGTGTACAAGGTACAAAAAGGAGTTTCTCTCTTGACAAACATCAATTTCAACTTTCACTAGAATCAGCAGCATTTCCTACAGGTACCAGAGCTCAGAAATGAAGGACAGGCACCAAACTGGTGACTGGTCAACCCTGGAGCGAGTGAGAACCATGAGTGCACCAGGAAGGGTGGGGCCTGCAGGTGAGGATTAGGAGAAAGGGAGACTCATTACACAGCTATTAAGTCTTTATTGGGCATATTTTTAAGCCAAAATAGGAAAAAATAAATGAAAGCATCCTCTTTCCCAAGATATGTTGATCTTTTAAACAAAAGTTTATAAGCATTTAAGTCTGAAAAGAATTATTTCTGCATTTGTTATGTCTTTGGAAGGAACAAGAAAAAGGGTATAAAAAGATTAATCATAAAGTTAAAACCTAAAACAGTAAGAAAGGAAAAAAAAAACCCACTGGCTTTTTGCCTTTAAAATCCACCTTTCAATGGCCTGCCTCTATTAATCCAAATGCATGGAAGCAGCTATATTTTTAAGATTTTTTAGTAGTGGTTATTTCTCTTAAATCCTTAACTGATAATTAATCAAATTAAGCAAACTCCTTTAAAAAGAAAAACACAACAAAACAGGCTCCTTGATGGGAATGTTTTGTACAGAGGAGCTCTGCATGGGGCTGCAGCCCTCTGGGGTCTGAGCTGAGGTCAGGGCCCAGGCTCTGCACTGAGTAAGCCCTCCCTTCAGGGTGAGCTCCTGTTCTGGGCACCTAGTTCCTACAACTTCTAGCAAACCTGACCAAAGTGAAGGACCTCGCATCAATGTAAGGAGAAAGGTAAAACTACCTGGCGCTACCAGACACAACTCTAGCTACAAGATTATTACATATTTAGCGAAGTCAAGAACTTGAGGAATCACTGAGATCTTCACCTTCTATTTTGTCTTTTTCATATCAGTATAGAGGATTCTTAGTTTTACTTAAAGTCATCTGCTATACAATCTTATTTTATCAGTTAAAAAGTCCTAATGTGAGCTCACTTTTCTTTAAGAAAAATGGTCAATTCTAAATTCTAGAACAAAACTGCCATTCTGTCTTTTTAAAGTAAATTTTGTGAAAAGAAACAGAAAGATGAATGCATCATCTAACTTTTTATTTATTTACACACAATTTTCTAGTAAATATCTAGATGCTAAAAGATGCTACGGAAAACAAAACCAAAACCAAAACAGAGTTTTACCACATTGTAGGAATAGTCCTACTTTCAAAGAAAACTAAAAGCACACAAGAGTTTTACAATTTGATTTAAAACACCCTCATTAATGTGTTCTTTGTTGTTTTGTAGTTTAAATATTTCAGTTGATAAGCCAGCTTGCCAAAATTTGCTTCACAAAAAAGTAAACTCCTTGGGAATTAAGAAAAAGAAAAAGAAAGGAGGCAAACAGACTTCAGTAAGCCAATATGTTGTGTTGCATACAGCCAGCATTTGCCCTGTAAAATATATGCACTTCTCAGTATGCAGATTGCGTGATACCTTTAAGTAACAATTACAAAGTTAAACAATGCAATCTGTCCCACTGGCAAGAATTGTGCTATGCTGTGGATTAGGAGATTCCATTAGGAGATGAACTCAGCTTCCAGCCCTGAGGCAAGGAAAGACTGAACATGGTCCAGACAGGATGCAGTCAGAGAGACAGTCTCAGGTGTGGTGAGAGGAGCAGCTGCTCCATTCAAGATTATACCTTGTGAACCAATTCAAAAAGATTGCCCAGCATCATTTGCAAGGATAACAGGTGTACCTCGAACATAAAAGAAAATCCTTCAATATCTGGCCAAAAAACCCAAAAACTTGTTAATTCAGGAAAGGAGGAAATCTGTGCTAGACCTACTATGAAATACTTTCCAACTCATTCAAATTTCCTTCCCAATGAATTTATGTGGAAAATACATATTTCATATATTTAAGAAAGAATTACTGGCCAGGCTTTTATCTTAATTTTTATTGTTATCTGTGGGATATTTCCAACGTAGAAAAATAAAGAAAATATATCCACATATGATTTTTTTGCTCAGATTTATAGATAATAACATTTTGCCATATTTTCTTCAGTCTCTGCCCAGTTAAAATAATACAATGTATTAAGCTACATTCCTATACTTCCTTTTTTCTCTAAGAATAACTTATTTCCTGAGGTTGAAAAGTAACATTGCCACAGAGTTTTAGTTTTTTAAATACATACATATACTCATAAAAATACACTGTATTGCTTTGTATAGAAAAAATATAAACAATGCCAACACCTCAACAGAAAGATAAGCAACCCATTAAGAAACAGTCAAAAAATATGAAGAGGCCATTGATGAAGTGAAACCCAAATGGCCAATGTATTAAAAAGGCACTAGTAGTAATCAGGAATCCCAAATTAAAATCATAAGATACCATTTCACACCCAAAACATTGACTAGGTTTTAAAATATTACTTATTAAACATTTTATGGCATGTCACCAAGAAAATAGAGTTGGAGCATTTATGTCAACAATCTATTTCTAAAATGCAAATGTCACAGGTATGACAAAAAGTAACTAACTTAATTCTTCATTCACATCCAGTGACTTAAATATACTTTGCTGTACAGTATGATTTTTATGTATTCTTTGGCATCATTTTATATAAAAACATATGACAGCATTAAGTTTAACTTAGCTAGTAAATATTAAATACAAAAATATTTTATTATCCAACTTTTCATGAAAGTCAGTTTTAAAACCAATAAGAAAATAATTGTAATTTTCCCAAAGTATACTAGGGAAAGTCCAGCTAAAAAATGAGATTGGAGAAATACATTTCATGGTTGTCTTTGTAACATGAAATCTTAATCAAAGCTTTGAACCACTGTGTCTATCACTCTGCATCCAGACCGTAGAGTTAAATAGCCCCCATGAGTCTAAGAGTTACCCAATCAAAACTACCTAAAGGAAACTGCACTTTAATCTGATAATGAACCCATGATTTGAGAAACATAATGTCTCCGACATGTTACTCCTATAGCTCGACTTCCCCTAAACAATGATCTCTGGAAAACCACACACAAGGTTCTCCCACAGATGAGATGACATTTCCTTCGTACCTTGGGGGGAGATGATGGAAGGGAGGGGCCGTAGTTCAAGACATCACTACAAGCACTGCCATGAAGAGATAAAATAGAAGCTGGTGTAGAGTAGATACTGTCATTATCAGGAGAGTACTGAGACTCAAATGCAGACTCATTTGCTAGGTCAGCATCATTTGTGTCCACCTAGGAATAAAAGCAATAGCATCAGTTGAAAATTCTATTCTATTACATATATGACAAAGTCTTCACTTAAGACTAACAGGCATACTGAAATCATTCCTTATCTATGCTGTTTTCTATATAACCTTTTTACCGCATAACAGACTGACTAATGCAATAGAAGAGGGATGCCCACCATCTGCAAGGGAAGTTGGCTTGAAGGTTATTTTATTCCATCAATAAAGGGCTAAAGGTAACCATTAATAAAGGACCTGGATCAATTCTAAGTTTGAACAGTTTCATAAATTAAGAAAAATATTTGCTTTTTTTCTATTTTACATTACTTTTAAATAATACCTGCTCAACTCCTAGAATTTTGTAATAAAATGAATGAGGTCATCACTTTTCCTCATGGTTTCCTTTTGGTTATTCAACCAAAATAAACTTCTTCAATAGCACCACTAGGTAACAATCTATTTCTAAATCTCACTAAAAACATATTTTGTTTAAATTATCTTTAACTGGATTTAAAAACCACTCAAGCTACAAACTTGGAGCTTGATGGTGATCATCAGAAGCTAAAGAGAAAAATCTGTCATTTCCTGCTGAAATCACACTAACACACAAGGTGCTCAGTTATGATCTAGGCATGGTAAAACTGTGTTATAAACTGCTACTGTTTGAAAACCCATGTAGAGTGTGGTAGGGAATTTTACTATGCCTTATCTAAAATCCTGTGACTATCTTCTGTAGAAAACCAAATGAAAGAATCAAGACATGACAAGCTTGAAGTTGTTCTTATAATTCACTCACTGTTACATCTTAGAATGGGTAGAACTGACATAAGTATTCTCTAATATTACCTTCTCCAATATTACCAATATTTTGTTTTATTGGCAAAATCCCATATGTTCTATTTCTTTGTGATTTCAACTTACACATTTAGCCAGGAAAAGTTATAAGCATTATATAACATTATACCAAGTCACATTCTTGTATAAACAGGACAAGAAAACAGATGGGCCATTTCAAAATGAATTTCTCTAATAATACAGTCCAGCACAAATAACACCCCTTTTTTATTACAAAATCATAAGCACGTAATTCTGTAACATAAAAATATCACACTGAAGCACACCATATGACATTTTAGGTGAAATATTGAAATTGCTGTCCATCTCACGTGAGACATTCACGTACCCTACCAACCATACTCAAGCGAGCCTTCCTTCCACCAGTCTCTGTGTATTTCAATACATGTTCAAACTCACTAGCGAGTAACTGTGTGGCGATTTATCTTTTATGTATGTACATTATGTACAACAATCTAAACAGAAAATATTTAACATCTGTTATCTACATAGATAATATTAACTAAGCCTCAGATCATGGATTATAAGAGAAAAATACTTGTTTTAAGTAACATTAAAGAAAAATATCTCAAAACAGTTTGCATACCTTTCATTGATGACTCAGAATCTTAAAAGAGAGCCCAACAATCAATTTATTTAATTATTGTAGAGACAAAAACACCAGGATCCAGAGAAGTTGAATGAACAATGTAAAATTATATAGTTAGTTAGGGAGAAAACCAAGGACACATACTACCATAAGATGCTGAACTCACAGAAAAGTGAGACTACTCTTCTTTTTGATTGGTAGTCATCTAAGGAGATTCAAGAAAGCCATGACAATTCTAGGGAAGAAATGATTTCTCGGGGCACTTTCAGACAACGATGTATCTGTGACCTGCAGTATTTCAAAAAGAATTTTCTATGGCTGGCTATTATTGAATACGTTTAAACCATAGTATTTAATGTAGTCCATGGAATTCTAAACTATCTAGTTTTGAAGTGTTAACATAATATTAACATAATTCCCATGAAGACCTATTACCTGATCAAAAGGTAGACAAAATGCTGATTTCTGGCTACATACTGAAACAATTAAAAGGGTATCTACAGATACTCTGGTATACAATTAGAGCAAATAAGTGCTCCGATAAACTTCTAGTATGATGTAAAGATTAATTCTACTTGTTGACATAATGCCTTGCTAAATAAATTTTCCTCACCATTTCAACAGTTTTCACATATGATTGTTTTTATTCCCATTTTGAATTTTTAGAACCATTGGAGTTGATGAGAAAATGTTTAGTTTTCCAAAACATAATGAACAAGGAATATAGTAAGACTTTAGAATATTTTGAAAGGCAAAAACAATACATAAGAATTTTGAAAGAAAGCTTGGTAAGTCATGGCCACTAACCAGAGCCAAGTCAGCCCTGAAGAGGGCTTTGTCAGCCAGCCCTTCCTCCTCACAGGAGTGTGGGGGGTAGAGAAAGGAGTCCTCCTTAGCAGAAACATAACCTTCTTCTGGTGAGAGCTGCAGGGAGAATGAAACTTAGTGTTGGAGGATGAAATCATGAAAAAGAAAGGAGAGAGGGAGACAGGAGAAAAAGAAGAGAAGAAGAAAATATGGGAAAGTTTTCAAATGATACCATATGACTTCAACATAGAATGACAAGCATAAAATATGATATTTATATTTAACAATTTTGTTAAGATACAATGAGGATACTTATTGCAATACCAATATCATCTGTTAGAGGAGAATCCCTTTCAACTGATTTTTTGATTCTTCTTATATAAGATTATCAAAATTAACAATTTTTTTATAATAATCTCCTGTTCAACTTTTTACCTGGCAAATATTCTGGCTAAATAAGGCAACTTTTATGTATTAAAACATAAAAGAATTGCAAAAGAATCAACTTGTGTCATGCCTTACTAGGACATTACTTTAAGGAACGCAATTTTACTTGACAAGAAATGTTAGTGAACTCTACAATGAAGTCTCTCAATTTAGCATGGCCTTTAAAAAGCAAAAGGCAAAAACCAAAAAACTATATGCATGCCATCTACTTAAATTGCATCCTGAGCTATTATATTATAACGTTGATCATACTAACAGGAAACCTAACATTCCTGTTCCAGCCTCAAATGAAATGTTAGCATACTCAGATAATTGTAATGCCTGTATCATTACCCTGCATCATCAATACATGCAGAAGTATTTTAGAAAAAAACTTTCTCTTCTTTTTTACACAAGCTTATAGTAAACCTCACCTTATATAAAAGATATTTATCACATTAATGCAATGCATATTGAATTTGAAATAGCAAATATTCTCGTAAGACAAATTTATTTTAGAACAAGCTAAGACAAGAAAAAGTCTGTTTCCACATAACTGGCATAGTTCTCCTAAGGGCAGTAAAAAACACGTAGAGTCATGTTCGCCATTTTTCTTTGTCTTAACAAAGACCAGAATCAAATGTATGGTTAATCTTAATACACAGGGTGGAACAAAAGTAGGTTTACAGTCATGGGTATGCAAAACACAAAAGTTTATTCTTACATTATTATTTATTAATTATTGATTACTTTCCATACAGAAGCTGTAAACCAATTTTTCCCCACCCTGTGTATGTAGAGTCCTATAATGACCTATCTTCATTCTTATATTCCCCTTTGTATGGATCTTCTGATTTCTTTAATCCTGATTTGATTTCAGGTTAGTTAGGTGAAACTATTTTCCTTCTTCCCTTCTCTCCCTCTTTCAGTTTTCGTAAATATATTTTCATATGTTACCAATTCTTTGTGGAGTAGAAAGTGAAGAACAAAAAAAATTAATTAACATTTAAAACACTGGGGTCCAGCCTTGGCTGGCGTGGCTCAGTGGACTGAGCATAGGCCTGAGAACCAAAGGGCTGCCAGTTTGATACCTAGTCAGGGCACATGCCTGTGTTGAGGGCTGAGTCCCCAATATGGGGGAGAGTGAGAGGTAACCACACACTGATGTTTCTCTACCTCTCTTTCTCCTTCCCTTCCCCTCTCTCTAAAAGTAAATAAATAAAACCTTAAATAAAATGCAGGGTCCAGCAGAAGTAATGCCTGCTTGAGTGGGGTTGATAGGGTAATAATGTGACTGTAATAATTTATAGTTTTAATTTGAACATTTCACCTAAAATGCCATATGTTATGAGTGTGATCTTGTTATGTTACAGAATTGCATGCTTATGATTTTGCAATAAAAGATTTTTTAGTAAAACAGGGGCTTTATTTGTGCTGGACCCTGTATATTGACAAAGCTTACTGTTTGAACTCATTTGACAAAGACAACAAATTTTTATTAGATGTTTATGCAAATATGTCCATGTGTTTGTGTTTCTTTAAGAGAGGGTATATTTGCCCTTTCACTTTAAACTATATTTTATAAGCTAAAATAATCTCACAAAGACAATGTCTCCAATATTTCACTTCAATTCAGTCATAAGTGCTATGTTGCAATCACTATACCTAATGAACATATTGACATGTAGTCTGTCATTAGCTATTTTCACTGTTGCAGTAATTAATGACATGAGGGCTATAACCCCCAGGGGGAGAGTCACAAGCTGATGAACCCATTTTGGAAAGTTCAATTTCTTGCTTTGCAGTAATTAGATTAAAAAAATGTGTTGAAATCGACAGAATGTAGGACCTAAAGCCACTTTACAGAGAGTCTACTTTATCCCACACTAATTAAAGATTCCTAATCAATTAACGGTTGTTGATGCTATTAATTTCTCTAATATTCCACTTGGTACAGATATTTGATGGCACATTTCTTTGAAAATATTTCATTCTGCATCATCATGACATTATTATCAACTAAAAAAGGTAAAAAATGAAGTACAAAACAATGTTGTAAATTTATTTCTGAACCTCCTGTTTTATTTCATCATTAAAAACAATCAAAATTAAATCTTTACTCTCTTGGAGCCATAACCATGGTGATAAAAAGTACCAAAAAGTCATGATTCAATCATATGAACATATGAAACTAACAGTAAACCATTTTGTTTGCAAATATAAAAAGGAATCAGTAAAATCCAAATTCTTACTGGTAAAGGCTTGGAAACTCCTATTTTCACAATTCCTGACGGTGCACCCTTCAGTGCCTGCACAGCTTCTTCAAGACTGCTGTTTTCCAAGTTAACCTCATTGACAAACATGAGTCGGTCTCCAGGAAGAAGTCGTCCATCCTTTTCAGCAATGCCACCAGGCACCAAAGAACGAATTACGATCACAGTGCTTGCTGGATCAATTGGATCCTGAGAGAAGGGAAAAGAAAAGAAAAGAGAAGGCAGACCTATTTTACACTGAAAATATTTTTACAAGTTGCCCTTGATTCCCCGAGCTATAATGGATGAGTAATTATTTCAGGTGTCTTTAAAAGAAATTTCATTAATACTTCTAATGAATTATCTGGGCTAAGGGTTACCTCTGTTTTAGAGTTTAGGAAGAGTTCACCCTAAACAAGGAACCCTCACTTGTCACCATTCCTGCATCAACCTTTCAAATTACATATAACTTTGAGAGAATTTTAACTTTTGATAAATTGTCATATTTTATAACTATCATCTGAGGCTAGACAGATATCAGATATATGAATTACTAAAAATCAGCATTTGGTAAATAGGATATAACTGTTCTGGAACGTCAGTAGATGTGAGTAAACTGAACATGGCAAGGGACACCTTTTGAAATAAGGAAATATAAAAGGAGGCCATAAAGAATTTGGTGATGCACTGTAACATATACAGCAACCTTAATATCAGCACAAGGCTCCAGAATCAGGACTGCAAACAACAGAACCCCCAGGAGTCATCGGAGACAGCGTCTGGCTCAGTATTAATTAATGAGGAGCAACAGCTGCGTCCATCTGACCATCCAAAGCATCTCCTCAGCTACACACAACAGGACAAGACGTAAGGATGCAGGTCCCATGTGAACAATTTAAGTTTGTTCATAAACTTACTCAAATAATAGAAATGCTAGAATTAATAATATAACTGATTATACATCTATTCTTCACTTCAGACAAAAGCAGTAAGTATGTGATACTTTTTTTCTTATCATTAAAATATGAACCATTAGTGCATAGAATTACAAATAGTTTGGACATACTCCCAAATGTCAAAAAATATTCCTACAATATTCCTAAAATGTACTCTGCATGTTCTTCAAATCCACAAGAAGTGAAATGTAAAAGAACTCAATGAATGCAATGTTAAAAAGAAATCCTTTATGATAACCAATGAATCATATAAATTACTATTTTAAAAGATTTATAAAAACAAGAAAATGTCTTTGACGATTGAAATATTATCTCCTTTTTCTCTACTACTAACAATATATCATTAGTATATATTATCTTCATTGAAATTTTTGTTAAAAGTAGGGTATATTTACCTGATAATCTAAAATGCTAAAACCAAGTCCTCTGCTCCCTTTCTCCAGCTCGATGTGCTGAATGTCAGCCTCCCACATGGCCAAAGGTCCTTGAACCTTCTGTGCATTCTGAACCACATCAGTCATCTCCAGCACAGGATCCTCTGTCTCCGAAGACCCGATGAACTCGCCTAGATCTATATGAGGCTGGTAATAGACAAGACAGCTCTTATTTCAGAGGCACTAGATTAGCAGATACACATAACACTACAAAAAAAAAGGGAGATTCTCAGCCTCTTTCCAGAACAAAATACTCTCAAATAAGAGTAGCAACAGCTTATCAGGAAACCTTTAGGGATGAACGTCATAATTACTGAAAACTGTTAGACTAGAAGTAATACCTAACATGTAACGGGAATTAAAAATGTATGGTTCAAAGACCTTATATACAAATATACAAGGGTTACATCTCAGCACCATGACTGTGAGTGATCTTCACTTTTTTCATTAATGAAATGTAGGCTTTTTATTATATATTCAGATTAGTCTCATATCCACATTCCCAATACCTTTTCTGTTATTTCAATGTCACATAAGTCCAGGCTATCCAATTCTGATTGGGTGGCAGGTGGCACAGTTCGGCGACAGCACACCATGGTTACTTCTATAGGCAATTCCTTTAAAATATTCACCACATCTTGGTGATTTTCCCCAAGCAAAGTTATGCCATTCACCTGTGGCAAATGATAAGTTGTCCAAGAAATAACATTTCATAACATCAACATTCTTTTAAAAACAAGTTTCCATTAAATAAATATAAATTTTACTATTACCATAGTTCTGCTGTGCTCAGAACTACAGTTATATTTGTAATAACACTATCAAAAGCAATTTACATGCAAGTAGAGTCTTACTGGAATCGCACCTTCTAAGGCACTCTTGGATAAATCACTAGCTTCCATCCGCATTTAATCTGCCAGTGTAGCAGTTTGGAAAAGAAGAGTTAATAAAAACTTTCCCAAATGATGAAAAGAAAAAGAAATTATTTTAAAAACTGACATTTTATACTATTATTAAGTGAAAAAAAATCAAAATGGAAAATGGTGCAGAGTGTGCACTAGCACATTTTTTTAAGTGGGGCAAAAGAATACATTGAAACTTTCTTGTTTTTGCATTAAAAGTATCCAGAAGGTTGCTCAGAAACAAACGTAAGAGTAGTTAACTATTGAAGGCTGATGGAACTGAGTGAATTGGACAGGAAAGAGGCTTTTACTGTAAAGCTTTTCATTCTTTGTGATTTTGAAATATGTAAATGTATATTCTAAAAGTTGACAATATGTTTAAAAAAATTAAAGAATTTTTTGTAGTTTTCTGGACCTAAAACAGAAAAATAAACTCAGCGTGAAACTAGGTCTGAAAATCAATGTAAAAATATGGATTTGAATTTTCTGCTTTGGGTGGAATTTTAATTGTAGATCTCTCTAAAGTACCCTTCGGAGGAGACATTTATAATAAGAACTTGCTTATTCACCACATGAAGCCTCCCGCAGCCTTGTAAGAATCTTAGCTGGGGCAGAAGAGGACAATGGTACAGCTCCTTACTTCCAACAGCTCATCTCCACTGAAAAGCTTCCCACTGTGTCCAACAGGACCTTCTGGTAGAACAGACCGGATAAAATGGTGTCCCACTGTTGCTTCCAGACTTATCCCCAACCCGCTGTTCTCACTGAACTTGCTCACATGGGCCACCTGAAAGAAAAATCATCACAATTATAATATTCTTTCATTTTTTAAATTCTCATGTATGCATTTTATGTTACTCAAAACAAGTCAACTTTCTCACAAAAGCTTCAGAAACCTTATTGGAAAGCTGCAAAATTTTGGAGCTTTGTCTTTGGAAGCGTACTAATATCTATCAGTTTCATGAACCAACAGAAACCAAAAGGAAGAGGCAAGAAGCAAAAAACCCAAGGAAATTTGCCATGTCTACAGATAACAGCAGTCTAGAAAATGCACACTTTGCATTTACTATGTGCCAGGGACTGTGCTAACCCCCTTACACAGTTTACCTCATTTACTTCTCGTAGATCCAATTTCTATCCTTGTTTCCCAGATTAGGCAGGTGAGATTCAGAGAGTTACCTTAACCACAGTCAGTGAACAGCTGGAAAAGAGCTGTGAACCTAAGCAGATTGAACCTATAGCCCACAGACCTCGCTTACACTGTTTAGAGGGACAACACTTGTCTTCAAAATCAAATCAAAGCTTAAAACAGGGGAATGACCTTCCTATTTCCTATGATACACACAAAATAATGAAGAATGTTAGGAAATCACCCATTTTCATAAAGACTCCATTCGTTGTAACATTAAGATTGGAAAATTGGAAGTATACTAAAGATGACCTATTTCATCCCTGTATTTTACAGTTAAGGAAACTGGGGATAGAGAGACTGAGAAAAATGCTGCTTAATTACAAAAGATCTCTTTCACATCTTAGTGGTAATGTGTGCAGGGCTATTATCAGAAACTACCTCATCTGACTTTGAAATCAAACGCTGGATGGAACCTTCTCACTCCTAAAAACCCATTGCAGACAACTCTTCCTCTGAGCAGACCCCCAGGTTCCCAAGTAATGTCCATCGACCCTCCTCTCCACTATACCACCGCTCCTATGATTAGGTTTGTGCTGTAAACTACAGACAGCAATTTAAAGTTGGATCCCAGTCTAACTTACCTTTGTTGAGGGCCAATAAATAGTTCAGTTCTTTCATACACCTCAGACGTGCCCTTGACAGACAGGTAACACTGTGAGGGCCACCCAGAGGCAATGTGCATGAAGCCTATGAAAAGTTCCCAGTCTCTAACACTGCTAACAAAGCGGCAGGTCCAAGGGTTCCGTTCATTATTCAACCATCCCAGAAGTGCAGTCTCAGCTATGTGCCAGCCTACCCCGCAGGAGGAGTTCCTCAACTTTCTTTTCATGTTATGTTAACCACACTTAAGATGGACCTTCCTGTATTTTTCCCTGACTTGATTTAAAATGGTAGTAACAGCTGTACTCATTTCTTAATTGTCTGTTAACTGTCTTGAGTGTTTAAAAAAAAAGATCGTTGTCATGAGGATTAAACGAAACATGAAGAACACTGCTTGGCACAAAGCTCAATAAAAGCTAGTTATGAATATTATATGAATCTATTTTCTTTTATCTCTTCTAATCTGAAGTTATTTAAACATTATAAGCAATAAGAGAAATTCTACCTAACCTAGTACTACATTTTTCCTTTTGAAATCCCTGAAATTTGCTGTATACCTAAAGATTGATAATTTGTGTCACCTTTGTTAAATCTTTTTAGGATGCCAACAACAACTGCTATAATGGTTATGCAAACTATATTAATAAACATAAAACACTCAATATGGCATAAGTTATACGAAAAAAAGCACGTAGAAATAAACTTCTCAAGGAAAGTAAATTCATGAGTGTGATAGAGAGTAGGAAAAAGTCTTTACAATTTTATATACAAATCATAATTTATTTTTCTTTAATCTTTAAATAACTGCTATTATTCTTTTATGATTCTTTCTATAAATCCCAAGTTTAAGAATCAGGATAAAAACCTCCCTGTATCTATATAAGGTATACTACAGTCAGAAATATTAAAACATTGATAAATTATGAATTCTAAAACTTCATCCCATTCATTTCAGTTCCTTGGTTACTATCCAACTTTCTTTCTCCAACCTGAATTTTTTAATACCTGAATCAGCACATTCAGCACTCCAAAAACAGTCCGGTGCAACTACTACTTTTCAAAGACTCTCTTTGATTATGGTTTTTATTGCTCTCATGAACTTCCTGCTAAATACAGTTATAAGTAAGGAAGTTAGGGAGGGTAAAGTAACCTACCACAATTTCATAATTAATTCCCATAATCCTTTGCCACTTTG
Source organism: Phyllostomus discolor (assembly GCF_004126475.2). NCBI lineage: Eukaryota > Metazoa > Chordata > Mammalia > Chiroptera > Phyllostomidae > Phyllostomus > Phyllostomus discolor. The sequence continues at coordinate 154,612,495 of NC_040905.2, read as the reverse complement.
CCAGCAGGGCAGCTTCCTGTTGTTGTGTGTCTTCTACTTCTTCTATCTCAGCTAACAGTAATGGATAACCTAAAATCGTCAAAACAAGTAAGTTAGTGACAAACTACAACAATTATCCTCATTTTAACACTCTTTTTAAAAAACTTTAACATTCTATACCAGGGATCAGAACTTGTCTATTATACAAAGTCTAACTCATCGTCCAATATATGAGTTACTCTGTTTCTCTACATATTTTAATAATTTAATTTAGAACCCTATCATCCTTATGTTCCAACACTATTCTCTTTTAAGAGGCTATTTTTAAGCCTTTACTATATTTCCGTTGAAGTATTTATTTACAATCTAACATTTACTTAAAAAAATGAGGGCCCCGGATGACTCCAGGTTTCACTGGGTGGTCCTTTGGTGACACTAGTAAAATACATGCTACCTTTCATGTTGGTTTACCTATTTCACTTTTATTTGGTTCTACAGAGTAAAGAAGGATCATGCTGCACCTTAGCAAAAAGAGGCAAGTAAAAGAAACGAACAAATAAGATATGCAACTCCATGTACAATGAGCAAATAAAATAAGGAAAAATAAAAAACTGAGAATGCACATTAAAATAAAAGCCCATAATTGGTTTGCACTAATTGGCAAAAGGAAAATAAAAAAATTTTTGAAAGAAAATCACTAAACAAAATTAACTTAAAATATTTAGCTAAAGTAAGAAACTGGTTGAAAAGAATTTGCAAGTCATATTCAAAGAGTTCCATATTGCATCATATTTATTATTCATAAAGCCTATCTACTTTTTTTACCCTCACTTGAGGACATTTGTTTTTAAAGATTTTATTTAGTTTTAGAGAGAGGGGAATGAGGGAGAAAGAAAAGGAGAGAAACACTGATGTATGAGAGAAACATAAATCAGTTGCCTCCTGCACACGGACTTGGCCTGCAACATAGGCATGTGCCCTGATGGGTAATTGAACCTGAAACCTTTTGGTTTGTGGTATGATGTACAACACACTGAACCACACCCGTCAGGTTATAAAAGTTGTCTTTTAAAAAATCTCCACAAAGCATACTCTAAATTAATATTTTAATATCCCTTTTAACATTCAAATTTCAAATTTAAAGAGTGTTCTAAAATTCAGATTTTTTAATTAACTGCCTCCTCTACAACGGAATAATGAGCTTTCACTCCAGGCCCATTTTGCAAATTTGTTATGCCTTAATTTAATAAAGTGATCTGGTTTCTCCTTGAGAAATTGAAAACAGTAAAATATATATGTATATACATTTTAATTTAGAAAGTAGTCCACCCAAATGAGTATTTTCTTTTTAAAAGTAAATTCAGTCCAGAGAAGGATAACTATGACACAGGGATAACAAAGGTTATGTAGACCCTTTCAACCTGATAAGGGTTAGAAAGAGGAGAGTCAGCTTAGAGTCCTATCCCCTCCCAAACCCCTTTTCTCTGATTCTGCTGTCCTTACAAAGGTGGGAAGTAATTCAAGCAGGGTGGGATTCTGAATGCAAAAAGTGGGGAACCTTATGCTACTGATAAAAAAATCTGAAATGTGTCTCCATACAATCACAACCTACAGTTAACAACTCTCCAATCTCCCCCTCTCCCAAATGCCCCAAGACAAGATTTAGGCATGTTTAAAAAAATCCTAAAGTGCAGTCTTCTGATTTTACTGAGGGGTCAAATGACTCCTTGAATCTTGAGAAAGAAGAACAAAGCAGGAGGGATCACCATACCTGACACCAAACTATATTACTAGGCCACTGTAATCAAAATAGTCTGGTACTGGCATAAGAACAGACACATAGATCATTGGAACAAAACAGAGAGGTGAAACATAAAGCCAAGCCTCTATAGTCAATTAGTATGTGATGACAAAGGGGACAGAAGCAGTAAATGAAGTAAAAATAGCCTCTTCAACAAATGGTGATGGGATATCAGGACACCTACAAACAAAAAATGAAGCTCAACCACCAATTTACACAATACACAAAAATAAACTCAAGATGGATAAAAGACTTCAATATAAGTCATGATACCATAAAAGTCCTATAGAACATAGGCAGGAAAATCTCAGATATTCCATGCAGCAATATTTTCACTGATATGTCCCCTAGAGCAAGGGACATAAAGGAAAGAATAAACAAATGGGGTCTCATCAAAATAAAAAGCTTCTCCATGGCTATAGAACATATCAACAAAATAAAAAGTGAACCAACTGCATGGGAAAAGATATTTGCCAATGATATCTCAGAAAAGGGTTGATCTCCGAAATATATAAAGAACTCACACGACTCTACTCCAGGAAGATAAAAAATCCAATTAAAAAATAGGCAAAGGACCTGAACAGACACTTCTCCTAGGAGGACATACAGAGGGCCCAGAGACATATGAAAGGATGCTCAGTATCATTAGCCAACAGAGAGATAAAAATTAAAACCACAATGAAATACCACCTCACACCACTCAGAATGGCCATCATAACCAAATCAACAAGCATTAAGTGCTGACGAGGATGTGGAGAAAAGAGAACCCTAGTACATTGTTGATGGGAATGCAGACTGGTGCAGCCACTGTGGAAAGCAGTATGGAATTTTCTCAAAAAACTAAAAATGGAACTGCCTTTTGACCTGGCAATACCCCTGCTGAGACCACACCCTAAGAATCCTGAAACACCAATTCAAAACAACCTATGCACCCCAATGTTCATAGCAGCACAATTTACAATAGCCAAGTGATAAAAGCAACCTAGGTATCCATTAATAAATAAGTGGATCAAAAAACTATGGTACATTTACACAGTGGAATACTACGCAGCAGAAAGAAAGAAGGAGCTCCTACCCTTTGCAACAGCATGGATGGAACTGGACAGCATTTTGCTAAATGAAATAAGCAGGGTGGTGAAACACAAATACCATATGGTCTCACCTATAAGTGGAACCTAATCAACAAAATAAGCAAACAAGCAAAATATAACCAGAGACATCAAAATAAAGAACTGACAGTAACCAGAGGGGAAGGGGGATGACAGGGGAAAGAAGGGAAAAGGTCATCAAGGAACAGGTATAAAGGACCCATGAACAAAGCCAAAGGTGAGGATGATTAAGGGTGGGAGGTGTGGGTGGGTGGGGCAGGGGAAAGTGGTAGTGGGAAAATGGAGACAACTGTACTTGAACAACAATAAAGTTTTACTAAATTTTTTTTTAAAAAGTAATTTGGGAGCCTTGATTCTGAGTCTAAAGCCTCTCCTGTCTAATCCTTCTACATATGCATATGCATATTCTCTAAAGAAAAGTAGATGGTCTGAGTCTCCACAACAATCTCCCATCCCCAACCCCACCCCCACTTACTATCTTAGGCTTTGTGCTTTGAATACTGTTACCCTTTCCCCCCACTCCTGATAATTCATGTCAGCCTAAATAATTTCCTCACCTAACAGTGTAATAATGGTAGAATGTTATCAACATGTGTGAATCTTACACATTTCACTGCCAGGATATATTCGCAAATACAAATACTGCTTTAAAATAAAAATTTCAAGTAAAAAGCAAAGAATTTAATAATGAAGTAGTAGATATTTTAAAGAACTACAATGTTTCAATAAAACTGTTTCATGAATTGACTTCCAGCCAAGATGGAGGCATAGCTAGGTATGCTTTACTTTCTCGCACAAGAAAAAGAAGGACAACAACAAATTTAAAAACAATAAATAACCAGAACTGCCAGAAAATCAAACTGTCTGGAAGTCCAACAACCTGGGAGTTAAAGAAGAAATATTCACCCAGACTGGTAGGAGGGGCGGAGATGGGCAGCCGGGGCAGAGAGGACACGCCATACGGTAGACCTGGCTGGGCAAGTGGCAGCTGGCAGACTGGGTACTCCCACATTCACATGCAGATAAGCCAGGAGGCACCACTGGGAAGTGAGACATACCAGGCAATCCAGGATTCCAGTGTGGGAAAATAAAGCCTCAAAAACCTCTGGCTGTAAGAATCTATGGGGGCTGTGGCAATGGGAGAAACTCCCAATCTCACAGGAGAGTCCACTGGAGAGACCTACGGGGTCCTACAATGTATACAAGTCCACCCAACCAGCAATCAGCACCAGAAGGGCCTAATTTGCTTGTGGGTAGTGGGGACAGTGACTCAAAGCAGGGCAAGACCTGAGCACTGTTCCCTCTCTGATCCCTCCCTCACATACAGTGCTACAATGCAACAAAGTGGGTTGCCCCACACTGGTGAATACCTAAGAGTCTGCCCCTTATGATGTAATAGGTGCACTGAGACAAAGAAATATGGCCCAAACGAAAGAACAGATCAAATCTCCAGAGAAAAATACAATTAAGTGATGAAGAGAGCCAACCTATCAAATGCACAGTTCAAAACACTGGTAATCAGGATGCTCACAGAAATGGTTGAGTATGGTTGCAAAAATAGAGGAAGAAGTGAAGGCTATATAAAGTGAAATAAAGAAAAATATACAGGGAATCAACAGTGAAAGGAAGGAAACAAGGACTTAAATCAAGAATTTGGAACAGAAGGAAGAAATAAACATTCAACCAGAACACAATGAAGAAACAAGAATTTTAAAAAATGAGGAGAGGCTTAGGAACCTCTGGGACAACTTTAAATGTTCCAGCATCTGAATCATAGCGGTGCCAGAAGGAGAAGAACAACAATAAGAAATTGAAAACTTATTTCAAAAAATAATGGAGAACTTCCCCAATTTGGCAAAGGAAACAGACTTCCAGGAAGTCCCAAAGAAATTGGACCCAAGGAGGAATATACCAAATTACATCATAATTAAATTACGTAAGATTAAAGATAAGGAGAGAATCGTAAAAGTAGCAAGACAAAAGGAAACAGTTATCTGTAAAGGAGTTCCCATAAGACTATCAGCTGATTTCTTAAAAGAAACCTTCCTGGCAAGAAGGGACTGGCAAGAAGTATTCAAAGTGATGAAAAGCAAGGACCTATATCCAAGATTACTCTAACCAGCAAAGCTATCATTTAGAATGGAAGGGCAGATAAAGTGCTTCCCAGATAAGATAAAGTTAAAGGAGTTCCTGTCACCAAGCCCTTGTTATATGAAATGTTAAAGGGACTTATCTAAGAAAAAGAAGACCAAAGGTATTAACAGTAAAATGACAATAAACATACAACTATTAACAACTGAACCTAAAAAAGAAAAACAAAAAACAAACTCAGAAAACAACCAGAACAAGAACAGATTCACAGAAATGGAGATCACCTAGAGGGTTATCAGTGAGGAAGCAGAGGGGGGAGAATGGGTGAAAAGGTTCAGGGAGTAAGAAGTGTAATTGGTAGGTACAAAATAGACAGGGGGGAGTTAAGAGTAGTACAGGAAATGGAGAAGTCAAAGAATTTACATGTATGACCCATGGACATGAACTAAGGGGGGGAATGCTCGTGGGAGAGAAGGTGCAAGGCAGAGGGGCATAAAGGGAAGAAAACAATGGGACAATTTTAGTAGCATAATCAATAAGATATATTTAAAAATAATAAAAAAATAAAGTGATTATCCATAGAAAAAAATAAAATTGTTTCATGATGGGCAGGATTCAAATGAAGGGAGATCAGTCTTGGATTTTGTTCAGTGGATTTAAGTTACCAACATACCTAAAGCAACCTGACAGGTAAGGAAAGCACACAGCACCCAGTCTAAAAAGATCACAGCGTTCTTATATAATTACATATTAAAGCAATGCTGCTCCAAAAAGTATTTAAACAGCTTGATTAACTCCAGGTTTATAGTGAAAGAAATCTCAGAAAGTTTTCTCTCTAAAATTCCTTTCCAAACCAACCTTGCAATATTAACATTTAGAGCTTTTAAAATACTGAGAAGGAAAACCCTCCCAAAATTGGAGTTTCATTCATATTAGCCTATGGTTTAAAGATTCCCTTGTGTTTATTTTAGAAATGCTATATAATTTTCTATTCGCTTCGTTCAGTAAGTACACACATGGTGGCCATACAAACCTGAGGGGATTGAACTCAGGTTTCTGACTGATCTCTAAAGGGTCTTGGTCAAAAAATGTAGAAGAGACTGACCCAGCAACAAAGTATGCCAGCTTTACCTGAACTATTTTAATCTGCTAGAGCGATTAATCAGATCTATAAGTAAGGGTGTACAGGCACATCTTTTTTTGATTTTTTTTTGTAATTTACAATAGGTCCATAGAGGCTTAATCACATTTTTAAAAATCATTTCTGTATAAAAGTATATAAAGAACAAAATAACCTGGCTCCAGTTGTTTACCTGCTTTTTCAATTGGTAATATGCTGGTATTTCTCCTCAAACATAAAGAATGTTCATCTTTTTCATAATTTTCTTAAATAAAAGAATATTTTAGTAGTTATATTTATAATATAATCATTCGTCTGAATTTTTCAAACCCTACTGTATATATTTGAACCCCTATATGAGAAATTGTTTTTCACAGGTACTCTTTAATAACCACATATTCTTAAAGGAAAATTCTCCTGTTAATGGGACAAAGAAGTAATGAATTTCTCCTGTGATCTGCCTCCTGGTACTCTAGTACTGTAATAAGTAGTTCATGGCATCAATACCTGGATGGTTAACAGTGTGAGAAATGACGCAGCACCTTCAAACCAACAGCCTGACCTCTACCAATAAACCCTTACCCCAGTGAGCTCCATGGGGGTTTCAGTAATTTCCAGAGATACTCATTTATAAGCAGACTATGAAAGACATTACTAAGTGGGAAATTAAAGTTGATTTCTTCGAGGAAAGGCTGAGGAGTTAGGCACACCACAGGGCTCACACACAGATAGTTTCCCCCTAATGAGAAAACGTGATGATGGCAGGCAAAGGTCTGTCAGGGGTAGAAAGGTAAATCCCTACGCATGTTTCCAATGCAGAAATGGTGCCGGAATAAATAGGATAAGAAGTAATCTGCTTTATTCAGAAGCCCATTCTATACCTAATTGACATATCGTTGTCCCAGTTAATCCTGACTGCATTAAATTTCCTTTTTACTGGGTTCACACTACATAGTGAGAGCTAAAAAACAGTTTTTAAAATAATTAAGGAATTAGAAAAGAATTGAAATGATGGAAGGGCATAACTGGCAACCAGATGAACTTGGAATTACCTTTGCTTATGCTGGCATTAACAGGACACAAAACAGCATCTTTGGTGCCATCCTCCCTGGACTCGAGCTCAGCTTCCTGCTTTGCTCCCCTCCTCATTAGTGTCAGGTGCACAGTTTGTCCTGTGTGTCGCAACACCTCCACTGCTTGTTGATTGGTAAAACCCTGAAGGTTTGTGCCATCCACCTGGTAAACACAAGGCAAGTTAAAGAATAAATGGATATTACCATTTATTATCATTTCACAAAGTATGTCTTTAGTGCTTGTTAATGTAAACAGAACGTGGAGTGAGTATCCCTCTAACTGGGGGATAGGCTAATACCTGTTTAGAGACCAGTACTAGCTCTCATTCACTAGAATCACTCAGGAGGGTTTTGTTTATTTTGTTTAATGCAGATTACTGGGCCTCACTTCTAGAAATTATAAGCCAACAGTTCTAGGGGGGCCCAGTTTTCTTATACCTCTTAAAATATTTTTACATTCCTCAGGTGATGCTGATGCACAGTCAATTCTGGAAATCAGTATTATGCAGGACATAAAACTACAGGAGACAATGGCAAAAGTGGTCAATGGAAGTGCTAATTATTTTCTAAAATCATTTATATATGCTTCAAAAAAGAATGCCAGCAAAACTGCATTCCTTTTCATTTCTTTGCCTCTTCAAAAAAAATGTATGTGGGTTTCCCTTTTTCTAGTTCACAAATAACAAAACATTTAAAGATGCCTCTGTGAGCTTTCCAAACAGAAGATATAATCATATAACCCCACTTGCTTTTCACAAACATGCCTAGGGCAACGATCCAAATCTCTCTCTGAATGGCTTAGAATGGCCTGGATCACTATCCTCACCTCCCATCACCCTGAATGATGTGCTTATTACTCTGCCCAGCAGTCCCAAAGGGCTTATTTCCATTCCTCCAACCTCATGGCTCTCTTCAGCCATGAGATCTCTGCAAGTCCTGCTACCTCACTGCAGACTCTCTGCCCAACCAAAGTGTCTTTCCACAGATGACTGGAGAAAGATGTGGTATATATATGCAATGGAATACTACTCAGCCATAAGAAAAGATGAAATACTACCATTTGTGACAACATGGATAGATCTTGAGAATGTCACGCTAAGTAAAGTAAGGTGGACATAAAAAGTTAAGAACCACATGATTTCACTCATATGTGGATTATAAAACTGACAGCAACAAATGAACAAACAAGAAAAAAACCAAAAACTCACAGATGCAGATTACAACATGTTGGTTACCACAGGGTAGGGGGTGAGATAGTAGTCAAAGAGTAAAGGGATCACACACACAGCAACAGAAGATGATTTGGCTTGGGATGGTGAACACACAATACAACATACAGATGATGTATCATAGAATTCTGCACTTGAAACTTATAGAACTTATTAACCAATGTCACCCCAGTGAATTTAATTAAACAATAAAATAAATAGTGGCACACAAAATTCAGTGCTAAGTAATAAAATAAGTTTAATTCTAACTTGAATAGTATTACTGCAAAACAAACATTTCAAGCCTTAGTTCATAAAAGACAGAAAGATGAATGTCACACAGTTGTTGGTAACAGTAAACAACTGTAAACAACTGTTCATTTATAAGGATTGTCTAAATATACCATGATAGATCTACATGTGCTAATATGATTATAGCTCCCAGGTATAGTTCTAAGTAAAACAAAATATTTTTAAAAATGTATGAAGAAAGATAATATGGCCCTACTTAAATACAGATACGTGATACTTTCCGGAATTTTAAAACATAAACTATTAATAATGGTTTTTATGAGAAGGTTTATTTTTAAACTATGTTCAAATTTCATATTCTTTAAACCTCAAGGACAAAAGTTAATCCAAGCTAAATAAACATGTTATTTACTTTCAGGGTAGTGAAGGAGAAAAACACTTGCAAAAATCTATCTTGAGTTTCCATAAAAATTTCTAACATGCATAGAACTTAGGCTGGAAGTTTTTAACTACAAAAGATCTTTATTACTCAACTTTCAAAGTGAGTTTCATTAAGAAAAATCAAATGCATATGATTTTGTTTACTTAATAGCAATAAAATACAAATACGTAAAGAAAAAAGTACATTTTTCCTTTATTTTGAAAGCTTGATGACCTAAATTTAAAAATATATTTCTTACCCAAGTTTCAGAGATGGCGGTAGCACAGAACAAATTGCTATAATCATAGCAATTTGCTATGGAATAATCATAGACTTTTAAATCCAGACTTCAGTTCGAGTTCCTCAGTATCTTCATCTGTAATATGGGAATAATGATACTTCCCGAAATTACAGTACATGGTACTTTGTACTGGGAAGATACTCATCAGCTTGCATTATTATTAAAAGGGTGAAGAAGTGATTAATAAGCCTGAAAATCCCAAGCCTTCATGGGAGCAGCATTTCTTCAATATAGTAAGTCCCATCCTACATATAAGACAAGGTCACCGAAGTCTAAACCAAAGCCCAGGCCAGTGCTGCTCCCTCATTACTGAAGGAAGAGAGTTAAGACATGGCTTCAGATCCAATGGTGCCATAGACAAGACTGCAGTGGAAATAGGTGCCATGGCAACAAGAGATATAAAATTAACAGGAACAATTACAGGGTGAAATACTAGTTGGAGAAATTAAAAAAATCATAGCTCCTTAGCATCCTCAACTGGCTATCTAAGCCCTCCTCAAACACAGCCTATACCTGTATGTATAAAAATTCACAGAATATCAAAGGCAACATTTGGCACCTTTCCATATTTACATACTTATTTAATAATATTTTAATCAATCATAACCCCTACTGCTTTTAGCCAGGATTATGTACATTAATCTAAAAAGAATGAGTATATATGGTTATATCTAATGACAAGTTTGGTCAACTTGAGATTCCTTTTATAAAGTAATGCTTACATACTATATATAAGTGGGGCAAAATGTATTCATTCACTCTATTCCCCTTCTCTGTAAGGTCTATAGTGAAACCCCAGGAGTCCACAGAGCAAAATTTGTGAAACAGTAATCCTATAACACAGAAGTTTTAATGCCATAAAAACACTTTCTCAAAATAAATAGTAAGAAATGATTTCTTAATCTTCCCACCATCACAACTATAAAATGAAAATATAGTATAGCTCCAAATAGCTGTTACCAAAAAAAAAGATAGAAAACAAAACAAAATACTATAGTTGTGAAAACACAACCATTGTGAAAAACTTTACTATCAGTATCTCAAAAGTCCACAAGATGGTGATATTTTGCACTAAATTAATGCATAATCAAAAGCATTTCATGACGTTTCCTAAGAGTTTCAGGTGCTTCTAAGAATGTTGCTAAAAATCAGAAATCAGAACATTAATGATGGTAAAGAGAAGAAATTTTATTGAAAGCAAGAAAACTTTTCATAAGAAAGGTGCTTCCATTTTTCGGTCAACAATTTCCTTTATCACTGCCTTTGCCTGAGCAAAATCATATTTGATGATCCACTTACATAAGAATGAAAATAACGACATGGTATAGAGAAGCATTGTGATTCTCTTTTCAAATGTGTGATCATCAGGCCCTTAATAAATATCTGCTTAATTAATTAAATTGCATTTATGTGCAAAGTATTATGCAAAATACTTAAAATAAATTACTCATTTGTTTTACTAAATACTATACAAGGGTCATTTCCTAATCCCAGTTTTGTAGGTGAAAGGAGTTTGCAAAACAAACATAAAGTTGTAAGAGGATTCAGGGACTCCACTCCTAAGTATATACTCAAGAAATGAAAACATACATCTACACAAAAATGGTACATGATAGTTCATAGAGGTGTAGAAAGGTGGAAACAACCCAAATATCCATGAACTGATGAATGGATAAATGAAATGTGCTATATCCATACAATTGAATAGCACTCAGGTATAAAAAGAAATGAAGAATTTCTTCTTATATGCTACAACACAGATGAACCTTGAAAACATTATGCTAAGCAAAAGAAGCCAATAACATAAGATCACTTATTGTATGATTCCATTTATATGAAATGTCCAGAATAGGCAAATTTATACATAAAGTAGATAGTTGTCTAGGGTTGAGAGGATGGGGGAATTAGGGAGTAACTGCTAATGTGTATAAGGTTTCTTTTTAGGGTAATAAAAATGTTCTAAAATTGATTGTGATAATACACACTGAATAAACAAAACTACTGAATTATACATTTTAAATGGGTAAATTTTTATGTGAATTAAATCTCAATAAAGTAAATTTATAAAAACTTTTCTAATGGATTACAATATACAGCTTAGTGGGAAAAACAGAAGCTATGTTTCCAATTTTTAATTCAGTATCAGATATGGATTTAGAGTCTGTATCTATTCACTCTCTCTCCCTCCCTGTCCTCCAAAATAAAATACTTAAAGAAGTTAATTTTCATTGTATGTTAAAATGGAGATACCACGAGGAAAATTCATTCCCAGGAGACAGCCAGTTTAGGTGACAAGCACACCTTGAACTTTATAGTAGATTTCAAGAGGTGAACGGGTATAGTTAAGAGCTTTATGGAATTAAGTTCAAGAACTCAGGGAGCTGCAATGTAGAAGCAAACGGCAGAGATAAAGGAAACCTCTACTTTTTCTGTTAAATATAACAAAAAGAAAACATGTAACATACAGTTTACCATCTTAACTATTTTGAAGTGTACAATTCAGAAGTGTTAACTATTTTCACAGTCATACCACAGGTCTTCAGATGTTTTTCTCTTGCAAGGTGAAACTCTACACCCATTAACAAGAGCTCCCTATTTTCCCTCCACCCAGCCCCTCACAAAACCATTTTACTTTGTGCTTCTAAGTTTGACTACTCTAGGCACTTCATATATGTGGAATCATACAGACTTGTCCTTTTTTGTGACTGTATTATTTCACTTAGCATAATGTCCTCAAGGTTTATCCATGTTATAGGATGAGACAGAACCTCCTTCTTTATATCACTAAATAATTTTCCATTGTATAATATCACATTTTGTTAATCCATTCATCCACTGGTGGACATGTGAGTCACAATGTTGCCTTAGCAATTGGGAGTAATGCTGCTATGAACAAGGACTCCTCTATCTTTTCTACTTTCTCTCTGTTATTAGTATCCTGAGGAAATAAAAGAAACTTAAGTATAAGCAAACACATATTAAGATAAATTGGCATTCCCCAATATGTCTGCTAAAGAATATTAACATATGTTTGAGGATAGAAAGAACTCATGATTACAAAGGTTTAGGAAACACTAAATTAAAAGAGTTAAACAAGTTTCTCTGCTACAGAACTTCTCAGTCTTTGATTTTTCAATGTGCTCTGTGAATCCCTAAGATCGCCGGCAGTTTTCCTCAAGTTGTTAACCAGGAGGCCCCTGGTGCAGCACCTTTTGCATTTGTGTTCTAAGGAGAAGTTACGTAGTCCCATTTCCACTGAACACTGGACTGAAGTCAGACTGTCTTGAACACTGCCTTGAATAGCCCATACACTCAAAACATACTGATGTTACTACAGTAACAATCATCTAAGTAAGAGAGGCTGGATCTTTTCTATATTCTTGTATATTCTTAGAGCTAAACATAACCCTGGTCATGGAGTCAACAACAGCAGTGTCATTCTGCTAACAAAAAAATGAAAATGCATCCCAAATTCATATTCAAATAAACTAAAGATTATAAAAACATGTGGTCTTTGAAGTGTCTACAACTAAAGTGTAATTATGATATTAACGTAAGTGTAACTATAATATTAATGTTACAACCCAAAATCAGATGTACCAGAAATTATTCAATAATGAAGTCCCACCTTTTGAGCTGAAATCAGTACGCAATGCTCTACCTCCACAAAATAAAACTGGTCATTGTAATGAGAGCTTTAAATCATCAAAGCCAGCTAATGTACTGAGCTAAATGTAGTTCTCAAAACTGAGTAAATTAGGAGAATGCATTTTTTAACCATGAGAATTAACAAAGTAAAATTAAATGTGTTACTTACTGCTATGATTTGGTCTCCAATTTGGATTCTTCCATCATGTTCAACAGCACTGCTCTTTGTAATGCTCTTTACAAAGATTCCTGAAGGTTCTAAAATTGAAAATAGTTTTATTTTTACTATTTATAAAGATCACTCAAATAATAAATAACATCCATCATCCATTATCTAAATATAAAGTCCTAATTTTGAACAAATATAAATTAATAAGCCGCACAACTAAAACCAGTAGTAGAAACTTAGGCTAGAGAATAAGACAATAATTTTGTTTATCTTAAATACAAAATCAGAATCATATACATTCAATTATTCCTAGAAATGTTTCAATCTGTTTATCCATCAATATAAAAATACATGATGTTGAGAAAATATTTCATAAGATAATTATATTAGAGACAATTGTTAAATTAAAAAAAATAAAATATTAATGTTTAAAACTACCTAATTTTTTATCTCCAATGTAACCAGCAATGGTAATTCCTAATCCTTGGACATTTTTAGTGAGTTCTACATCAAATGTCTCACTTTCTTCACTTTTCTGAGTGGAAGCATCAACCTAAAATAAAATTGATAAATAAATATACAGAAAAATAAATGTAAACAAACAAGATAAGCTCAAAAGACTACAACCTTTATTTAGAAATAATAAACTGTAATTAGTTGTCAGAGAAGTCTGCTGGAGGATAATAACATAGATTACTCCTTCAATCTTGATGACATGGACTAACATCAAATTTGTACTAAAAAGGTATGTCAGCAGTAAAGCGGAACACACACCCTTACCAGAGAAATACATTATTGTTTGCGTGTACAAAACTTTAAAATTCAAACAGTTTCTTATTAACAAACTCCACTGTTAGAGAAGGCTCATCTTCATTTTTAAAAGAGGTAGGAGTCTAAAAGAACTCATGCTTTGAATTCAGAACAAGTTCAAATCTAGCTTTGCCACTGAATTTTTCTAAGCAACACTTTGTTCAACTGCCTACCAAAAATAAAACAGTATGTCCAGCTAACATTTACTGAGAAGTTTCTTTTTAACAAGCAGCTGACATATCTTAATTTATTTACTCCTTAGAACAAGCCAATGAGGTAGGCACAATTACTGTCAATTTTTCTCTGGGGAAATTGAAGAACATAAATTTTTTCAATGACAAGCAGTAAACGTTCTAGCAGAGGCAGAACTGAAATGCAGATGGGCCGGTTGCCGAAACCCAGTTCTTAATTGCTATGCCATACGTGAAACCCCTAGAGGACTGCAGAGGCCATCCTGTCTACTCAGGACATGTTGCTGCTATTACTATAGTAATAGTTGATTCTCACACCACGAATATGACAATCACTCCTTCAGACACATTTTTAACAGACTGATGATTTAAGAAATCAGCAAGATTCACCAGTGACCTATTTAAAATGGTCCCTGTATTCGTTTTGTAAATTCATACTTTAATATAAAAGCTATCTATAAGGAAAGTATGCCTTTCTGCTGAGTTCCTTCCATCCTTCAATGAAAACCAAAGGCAGTGTTCTCTAACATGTATCACTGGTGTTAATTATGCATTGGCCTGAAGGGTAAGGGCCCCTGAACTAAGCACTAGTGGACTAGTGCAGTAAGGTATCAGTGAGCTACGGTATTATATACTAGTGTAGTGTCAGCAGATTGCAGAGAACCTAAGACTGTCACAACTGAATGAAGGCTAAGGGTTCGAGTGGACATGCTGGTAGGGGCTAGCTGGTAATGTTCTCTGATTTTCTTTAAGAAAATATACTCTCTGAGTATATCTCACTGATAGCCCACCTAAATGAGATATAACTTTATGGTAAAGTTTCATTTAGTTTTTCTCACTGCACATAATTATCTGTGCAAACTTAGCAAAAAGTTTAAAGTTTAGATAATTACAAGAAAATGACAGGATGAAATCTGCTTCAATTGAAACAAATGTGTTTTCTATTTTTAATAAGACTTATGCGAGCGCTATTTTAGAGGGTGGCAATTTGACTATCGAATGGTTTTAAAAGGGGCACAAGCTTCAGAAATGATGATATGCACAGAATAGATATTTTTCTAAGCTTTCAATTACATCAAATGGTTTTCGGTATTGCATTCATTTATATGTTGCTGAATAAATGTTTTTGTTTACCACAAAGAATGCCACTTAAATACTTTCATAAACAAGCTTTCTTTCTTTACTTCTTTCTCTCTGCAAAAAATAGCAACCAAACTCAATCCTAAAAACAACAGAATCATGGAAATTTCAAGTGTTCTAATAAAGTTTCAAAAAGGGCTTGTGGAGGAGGCGAGGATACTAAAAAAAGAACTTGAAGCAACTGGTTAGAAAACACATTAATAGAATAAATCACATAGATGCATTTAGCTCTGTGACAAAGGAATGTAGGACTTAACATTTGCTATAAAGCTTATCTAAAAATTGAGTGTGATTCTCTTCAATATTTAAGATTTTCTGGAAAAAAATTGTTTTGTAGATATTTTATCTACTACAATCATATTGTGACCTGAACTATTTGTGGTAACCACATTCTAAAATTCTGAAATTGTTTAGCTTTTTTCATATCAAGTTAAAAATAGAGATGGAATGCTATACATATGAATCAAGTTTTCGTGATAACCTCAAAAGCATAACTTTTATTTAAAAATTTGTAAAAACTGGATCAAGAATAGTGCCTTCTCATTACAAATCTGATAACAGTTGCTTGACATTCCTTAAAACAATGATATTAAAAGATTTTAGTGAGTGTTATTCATCAGCACTGCCCCCAAAATAAAAACACTATAAAGAAAGTTGTTGTAAGGACATGATTAAAACTTACAGCCCACCTCACAGAGAGCCTTTTAAGAGAAAGAACTAAACGTTTTAGGTATTAGTTACAAGTAATTTTTAAAAACTTTTCCATAGTGCAAAATATTATCCTCATAAATGTGCTACTTAGGAAAAAAACATAAAATAGTGATCTAGAATTTTTTACACAATCTATTTTTCATCTCTTACATGTTATTCCCCAAAACATGACTTGTGCCAAAATACCTCTACATTTGAATTTTGTTTCATTGTTATCACTAATACATAAACATTATTAAATCTAGTTTCAAAATAAACATCCTGTCATGTCAGTGCTATTGACTATAACCTCCCCCATTTGCTGTTCTCACGGCCTTACCCGCATCTCGGGTGTAGAGCATGGGGATGAGCACACAGTGGGCGCAGCCGGTTCCTCCATGGCGCCTCTGGCAATCACCAGTTTCACTCTGTTCCCACACTGCCGGAGGACTTGTGCCACCTGCTCACTGCTCATTCCTGCTAGGTCAGTGTCACCAATCTTTAGAATGTGGTCTCCACTGCACAATCGCCCATGCTGAATAAGAAGAGAGGGATTTATCAGGCTTTATTATTATTACCTTCATCAGAGAAATCCTAAGTGAGGGAAAGGGAATAATTTAAAAAAATGATGACATGAAGTATCAATCATGGGACACTAAACATGTGGTTGTGGTTTCTACTGTTTTTAAGTAACTAAAATTTGCAAGTATTCCTTAAATTGATAGTCAATATGAGCTTTTCAATTTGATTTCCACCCACTAGATACAAGAAAATATTCTTTTTGTGAATTTTTTTAAAGTATAGAAGGAGAAAATGCCATTAAACAAAGATGAAGTATAAGTAATTATACAAATACATATTGCTCAAAATATGGTACAAAACACAAGAAAGCACAGAATTAATACAATTTTCTGCCTTGCTATTTAACTTATAAATATTTCTAAAGATTTCATTTGCAGAAGAAATCATGGTGAGATAAACGCAGTCTCACAAGCCTCCATAAAAATGGTGGCCACTAGAAATTTGTGCAGTGATGAAAATGTTCTGCATTGTCCAATATGGCAGCTACAAGCAGCATGTCGCCAGTCCAACTGTAATTTTATTTAATTTTAATTCATTTAAATTTGAATTTAAAAGTGACATGTGGCAATTACCCTCAGTACTGAATTCTACAGCTACACACTGAAGGTAAAACTCATTTATCACAAGCCTGTTAACTACGGGAATCTCACTGATGCCACTACAGACTGGCTAATATTAGAAGAAATAACGTTTATAAACTATTGTGTTACTGTCAATACCTCTATTGATAAGACTGAAAATATATCTGATTTTCATTTATGAATATGACAAATATTTGATAAATCTGACTCCTAAAATCAAATATACATGCAACAGCAAGTATCTTTGTAAACAAATTGTTATAATCAAGGCAAAAGACACATTAGCAATACTTGTCTAATTAAAATATAAATCATAATAAGTAACTACCAATTTCTTTTATATATATTCCAACATCACAGCATAAATAGCAATTCTGTGATGAGCAACTCTAAGTGACAAAAGCAGACTGTGCTTCATATACAAAGATGACACCTGTGACCCACCACTAAAAGGGCAAGATGAACCTTATTTTTTTTCCTACTATAATAAAGTATTCTTTCTGTAACATGTAGGGACCATGAAACAGTTGACTGGGTTTTTAGATATGATTTGTGATCATAAAATAAAGGACTGCTACCTCCACAATGATCAAAAACCATAAGCTTTCGTCTGGGTCTATTACTTTAAATTAGTAACATCCCCATTTGAAAGATATTTCTCCCCAGGTCTAAGAAAACAGTTTCAGGACAGCCCAGCAAACAGAAGATTATAACTCAGCTTCTTTGGTATTACTAAGGCCAAAGTTTCTCTTTCCTGACAGAGAACATAAAAGACGAAGCCATGCTATTTGACAGAAGACCCGTTGGAAGTGGCTTACCTGATCAGCCACCCCTCCGGGCAGAATGGTCTTCACTATCACGCCAGTTGCTTTGCCTCCTACAATGCCAAACCCCAGGCCAGATCCATCATTCACCAATTCAATGGTTTCCACATGCTGCCAGTGAACCTGAAAACAAAGCTCCTATAAGCATCTGAAAAAACTTAAGGAAAACTAAAGTTTTCATTGTAGCTGATATTTTTGTGAATATTATTTTGTGAGTAATATTAAGGAACTGAGTTCAAACATAATGAGTCTTAATAAATGTACCTTTTGTTTAGTACATTTCCCTTTCAACAGACTGTTACTGCACAATCATTCTCAAATTATCAATACATCATTATAGTGATCACACTTAACTAGGTAAAGACGGTGATGATTTGTGAGATCCTTTGTAAAGTATTTTTTAAAAAGAAAAAGATTAAGGAAAAACTTTTACCTATTAAAAATATTTTCTGCATAATCCTGCCTTGCAGGATTCCAAATTAGATGACTTCTTCAAGTCACTGAGAGCCTGCCTAACAATAATACATGATGGGGCACAAGTAAGTTTATAGTTGTTCCCCTGGAAAATAACACAGTCATTAATAATAATAACACAAGAATGAACTCTGTTTCATGCACTCACAACTGTAAACTACTTTTGCCCTACCCTGTACAAGCTACAATTTACAAAGCAAAATCAAGATGTTATCTGTCTACAGTCAATTTGGTTAAAGGATTAAATTTTTTTCATTTGAGGCATGCTGTCAAAAAATCAACTTCATAAAAGTAGTAAAAACTGTTTTAGAAGCTAGAAACTTAATCACAATTAAATAAAAAATATTCCAGGCTACAGGGGGATAAAAGAATAAAAATGCAAAACCTCAACACAGACAAAGAACCTAAGGAATTGCAAACCTGGGAAAATCAAAAAGATCTGGAAAAATATGTTCTGTTCTTTGTGAACACCTTACACACTCACCGGATTAGAGTGAGCTGAAATTGTGCTAGCCGCAGACGGGGACCGGGAGATGATGGGGCTGATGAGCTGAGGCAGCGAGCCTCTGGCAATAACCAGCTGGACATTTTCTTTGGCTTTCTGAAGGATGCTGATAGCCTGCTGATGTGTGATTGTCTGGTCAAGTGCCTGTCCATTGATAGCAAGGATTTGATCAGTTTCCTTCAGTCTTCCATCTCTATCAAGAATGAAAAGTGGAGTAAAAGATATCTGACAGTTCCCAAGACAACGACAGCTTTTCTGGCATATATTTTCAGGTTATTTTAATTCTATTTTCTAATGTGCACACATTTAAAGCTTTTTCTGGTACTTCTATATTTAAAAACCTATACTTTGCTTAATATCACTAATCATTAGAGAAATGAAAATAAAAACCACAATGAGATATCACCTCATACTTGTCAGAATGGCTACCATCAATAAACCAACAAACAGCAAGTGCTGGAAAGGGTGTGGAGAAAAGGGATCCTTTTGCACTGTTGGTGGGAATGCAGACTGATGTATCCACTGTGGAAAGCAGTATGTGGGTACCTCAAAAAATTAAAAATGGATCTGCATTTTGACCTAGTGATCCCACTTCTGGGAATATATCTGAAGAAACCCAAAACACTAATTAGAAAGAACATAAGCACCACTATGTTCACTGCAGCATTATTTACAACCACCAAGATATGGAGGCAACCCAAGTGTCCATCAATAGATGAATGGATAAAACAACTATGGGATATTTACACAATGGAATACTATTTGGCTATAAAAAAAAATTTTATCCTTTGTGACAGTATGAACAGACCTGGAGAATATTATACTAAGTGAAATAAGCTTGTCAGAGAAAGACAAACACCATATGATTTCACTCATATGTGGAAACTAATGAACAAACTGAACTAACAAGCAAAATAGAGACAGACTCATAGATGGAAAGCAGGATGACACAGAGATGGAAAGCTATGGGAGGAAGTTAGAGGGTGGAGGGATCAAGCATAAGGGAAAAAGGACTCACGTACATGGACAAGAGTGTGGTGACTGCAGGGAGCGGTATAAGGGGACTGAATGGTAATAGAAAAAGTACGATAAATACAATTTGACTTCAGTTGATCTACCCCAATCAATTCCTCCCATTTAAACATCCTCTTCTTTCAGATACCCACTCAACCTACATCTTGGATGTTCCTACCTTCCACAAATGAAAGCAAAGATGTATATATTTACTTGTTGTTTTGAGTATATTAATAAAATATAGTTCAAATTATCATGGGATATATATATTTTTTCTAAATAGTCACTTTTAAATCTAATCAAAAGAGCCCATTTACTAACATTGAGAATACTACCCTAATCAAATTTCTCTTTCCTTACTAAAAAGGGATTAAGTTATGTTTATATTTAAAAGCTACTCTCTTTTCAGCAGGACTTACTTTCCATCATAGAAATGTTAGTGATAATATATTTTTAAACTGGTAATATCATTACATTTGAATTTTTGTTTGTTTTTATTTATTTTTGCTTCTCTGAATTCTCCCAAGGTGATCAGCACCTCCTGAATGTGGTATCAAACCAAGAGAAGTAGCCCATCAGTCTCACCTGTGAGCCACACTGCCCTCTTGGATCTCCTGCACAAATATCCCCAGTTCCCCCCGGTTTTCACTCCTCAGTCCCACAACACTGAAGCCGAGGCCTCCGCAGGGAGGTTTGAGGAGCTCAAACACTTCTACATGGCGACCCTGTCCAGGATACAAAGCAAGAAATAAAACCAAACGCCAATTGCTATACTAACAGTCATCTTATTAGTGACACCATTTTATTAAAAAATAAATTTAAAACATCTTTTCTAAGATAACATTTATCCTTCATCACCTAGAATATGGGTGTCAAACTCATTTTCACCAGAGGCCATATCAGCCTTGTGGTTGCCTTCAAAGGGCTGAATGTAATTTTAAGACTGTATAAATGTAACTACCCCTGAACAGTTAAGCAAGAGCTCAGTGTTGGCATTGGGTAGAAACAAGGTGCCAGCCGGATAAAAAGAGGTGGAAGGCTGGATTCGGCCCATGGGCCTTGTGTTTGCCACCTGTGACCTAGAATGAGACATTCTATTTATCCTGAAGAATATTTCTGGAACATAAAATATAATATTCAGTTTAAATTTGTTAATTTAAAAAAAGTAATAGAAAAATTTCTGAACTACCCAAACTCACACAAAACCATTTTCATTCCAATTTGTTTCACATGTTATAAATGTCTTCATTAATAATATATTTAATACTACATTTAATAAAATATATATTTAACATGTTACATAATATAAATTTATTAATATTCTTCAATTTATCCAGGACTCCATTACAGTCTTAAGATACCGTACATTGTATAGTAACAGGAAAAAATGTCCGTACCTGGGCCATATTTTTAATCAGTTGATCAAATTCATCACAAGCATGTTTCCCATTGATGTGTGGAGTACCTGATGCTGTTGTAAGGGCTTCCAGATTGCCATTGTTTTGGGATGATAAAAACGATTCATGCTGCACAGCTGTAGCTGGGCTGAGATGCGGAATATGGGCACAATCTACATTTGAAATGGCCGACGCTGCAATGTTTACCTAAGAGTAATATAGACATTAACAATTTTGACATTCCACAAGCTATTTCATAAAAACATCCCAACGGGAGTAATAATGAAGTATATGCCAAATTTCAAATTGTCCATACACTTTAATTCGGTAACTCTATTTCAAGAAATTTATTTTAAGGAGAAAAATAGAATAACACAGAAAGTCATATGTATAAGGATGTGTGATGCAGCACTATTTATGAGACAAAAAATATTTTAAACTAATTACTTCCAGTGTTCAACTCCAGGGTACTCATTAAAACACAGCAAAAACATACTCATCGATACACAAACTATTAAGTGAAAATGACTACTTATAGAATATGTATAATATAATTCAATGTACTTTAAAATATGTTTATATTTTATATGTTTATATATGTATTAAACATCTGAAACAATATACACCAAGCAACCAATATAACACTAGTTGTTCCTGAGAAATTGGATTCTGGGGATTTCCATATTACTTGAATTTTTAAAATAGTGTATATAGTAAAGAACTTGATTTTCCCCAAAGAGAGGTCTGGCCTTTGTCCCACCTCCTAGGAAGTAACTTTTAGAGCCTTGAAATTTCCTAGGTGATAGGAGTAGCTTTGTTATTCTTGGTGGGCTCCAAGGTCACATGATATCAACTCAAATTCCGAGATTGTGTTAAACTATGTGGGCAATCAATCCAACCTGGGAAATGACGTCCAAATAAAAACTCTGAACAGACAGCTCAGGTGAGCTTGCTAGGTTGGCAATACTACATGCACACTGTCATGCATAGAATTGGGGGAAGAGGACACTTCCAAAGGAAAATAAAAGCTTTGATTTGAAATCTTACCAGGCTCTACATTGTGTGTCTTTTCATTGAGCCAATTTTTGACCTGTATCCCTTCCATAAAATAGACCAAAACTATGAATTTAATAGCTTTCCCTAAGTTCTGTAGGTCCTTCTACTGAACCTGAGGGTAGTTTTGGGAATCCCCTGCACTTGCAGTTGGTTCAGTCACTAGTCTGCTCTTGTGTATATTCTTCCCTCTGACTTTGTATTTGGAACTTAACTCCTTTGCTGTTGGTCTCAAAGGTCTTGTGCAGAGTTGCCAGTCTGGAGGACTGTGCCTCCAACCTCACAGTTTGGCAATTCCAGGTACAATGATAAAAATAAACAATGACAAAAAATAATTCCATTTGGGAAAAATATTCTATAATTACTTTTGTGTGCCTGCTATAAAGAGCTCAAGTTAAAGCAAAGCAATTCACAAAACAGTGCAAACAGTCAATCCTGACTTCACATTTCTGTAGAGTGTCTGGAATCTAACTTTTTATCTATAACTACTTATTAGAAAGGTTACACCAATGCTGTTTTTGGATCGCTCTCTGAACTCATCCTCTAGCACTCCGTCCTTCACCCACACAGCTCCAGCGATACTGACCACTTCATCTTTCCTCCAACTGCCAAGCTACTCCCCTCTGCCAGTCAGGTACATCCTTCCCCCAGGTAGCTACACACTTACTTCTTTCATTCAAGTGTGCTCAATGTCACCGCAGAGAAGCACTCCCTGACAACCATATCTAAAGAGTCATTCCACCACTATACTTCATACACTCACCCTGCCCTATTTTTCTTCATGGTGCTTATTACCACCTGGTATGCACCCAATTGTCATGGAGCTCTGATACCAATCTGCCAAGACAGACTATAATGGAGAATTTTTCCAGGGGAGGAATTTGACAGTTTTATTCTCTATTACATACTCATTCTCTAGAAGAGTGCCTAGCTAGCACAGAGTTGGCATTTAACACATATTTGCAGAATATGTGTTTATTCATTTTATAAAGATCTACTCTGATAAAATCTCCCCAATGACCTTCCAAATATCTTTATTTTCAGTTTACAAATGACAAAATTAACAAAGTGACACAGTGTAGAGCAGACACAGTATAAATGAGCTATATTTTCATCATTGTGTTCTTATCATCTTTGTTTTATACACAGTCATTTGAAATATCATTTCTGCAAATAAGATATTAGGTAAAGAGCTTCTAGCACAGAAATCATCAAAGTATTTCACAATACATCACCTATCTGGCCTAAGAGTATGTGACTTATCCTTAAAAAATAAAACAGAAAAATAAGTAAGTTACCAAAGTTACCAATAATTCAACCACTATAATGGTTTCTACAACCACAAATGAAAAAGAGATCAATGTGCTTAAGAGAGGCTTTTGGGAATCCTTTCAGATCCTTATTTTTAAATCTACAGCAGGTATGATCAATTATTTTTTCTAAAGCAAGCTTCTTATGCCAAACCTGATTTTTTTTTATCCTGAGCCATGGCAACTTCAATACAGTCTGCCAGCAGAAGCTGCAGTGCTCAGGTTGAAGCAGATGGCATAATGAAATTTGTCACAGGCTGAGGATCCCACACATGAAGACCTATGGTATATTTCATAGGAAAAAATGTTTGGATTTCTTCTATGGTAAGCCAGAATGAACAAATCACATTCTAAGGACTGAGAAATCTCTCCATATGAAGTTAACTGATGAAGTATAAGCTCTGATAATATGTAAAGCAAGGAGCTGAGGGTATTCCAAGAGTAAAGTTATAGGACCAGAGCAAGTACAGTATTACGATATGAGAATGTATAGAAGTGCTAATTATCTGTATTTTCTCCAAATTATGTTAAAGGTTTAACCCATGTCAATGACTCTTCCTGGCTCCTCTGAGCCCTTGAGCTCCACATAAATGTAAAAGCAAGAATAAAGAGATCACACACTTAAAAATTACAGTTTAATTATATTATTATACAAAAGGCTTATTTCAATAATTTCTAATTCATATACATAAAAACCCACAAACTCCCCTTTTGATTCTGCTATCACTTTATTGAAATGATTTCTGAACTAATTTGCCTGAAAAATCAGAATGAATCTTATTTTTCCTTGATAGGCTTGTTCATAGCAGACACAGTATAAATGTTTAACGAAAAGAAGCTGACTCCCATCTTGGTTTATAGAATATTAAATAAACACAAGAAAACACAACTATCTGGTGGTTTTTACATACAGATAAACAATCTGTATAATTTATGGAAGTTGCTAGCAAGAGTCACCAAATAATTATGTGTTCTCTATTTAACTTCTGGCTGAGTATTTCAGTCTAAAAAGGGCTTTTTTGTTCTTAGTAAATAAACATATAACTTAACTAATAGGTTTTAATTCATTCTAATACCTAAAACATAAGTAAAGATTTTATAAAGTATTCTATTAAAAATTTGTCAAATGCTTTGTGAAAGGACAAAACAAAACACCATTTCAACATTTAGAAGTAGAGGTGAAGCCCTTACAAGATGCCATCAAAACCAGTAATTGGTTCATTATTCTAAAAGGTCAGATAAAGCAGAAATAATAGCAAAGGACAGATATATAAGTTAAGAACATTATTTTAATTTAGAAAATATATATTCATTCACAAATATCTTAATTATGGAAGGACTCTACCTTCTCTCTTACATAAACCAAATTCATATAATATGACATTATTTTCAAATCCAGCCTCAACATGGAACAAGAATTTGGACACCTAAGAAACAATTTCATTAAAAAAACCTAGATTTTTATGTGATCTTTCTTCAATGTTTTACAGTTTGATAAAACATAACCAATTCATCAAGAATAGTTTCATCAATTCACATATGTGGTCTTTGAAAATATTTTGAGTTTTCATAATTTTTGGCATAAATTTTATGTAATAAAGTCATGCAATTATAAAAATAATTATAACTGGAATTAATAGCTATAAAGTGACTTTTTGATAAACGTATACTCACTTGGTAAGTGCTTCAGAAGCACAAACAAGGAAATATCTGAATAAACAAGTATTTAGTGCTCTGGGCGAAAGCCTACATACAATGTAGAAGAAATGGACAGTCTCCTTTCACATAGAAAGTTACTTATTTACAGGTATGCTGAAAGCATTCCTTCTTCCATAGTAGCATCCCAACAAAATAAAATAATCTTTAGCTCTATATACAATTAAGCTCACCTTGTGGGAACAGCAGTATCAGAGAAATCCTTCTACTGTGATCAATTAAAACATTTGAATAAAGAACTATTTTTCAAAAATAAGCTAGAAATGTACCAACAAGAATACAACACTTTTGTCATATTCTATGCATTGGAAGCAGATCAATAAGCCTGGACAACACTCAGGGAGAAGAGATCATACAAAAGTATGAACACCAGGAGGTAGGGATTATTAATTAGTGTCCACCTTAGAAGCTAACACAGTGTACCATAGCAAAGCAGCTGAAATCTAAGGCAAAGGAAAGATAGATCTTCAGAGCTGCCAGAGGGGAAAAAAAAACCACTTTACCTTCCAAGAAAAATAAAGCTGACAGCTGATTTAAGTGAGTCAATGAAAAAAGACAATAGAATTTAAAAATTAAAAATAAGAACAAAAAAAATGGACAACCTAGCACTTTCAGAATACCTCCTTTCCTCCCCACACATACTCACACACAAAATATTGTGTTGTCTCAGATTTGTACAAAAATTAGCAAAACGGAATTTTAGGCAGAAAGAAAATGATCTGTGATAAAATTTCCTTAATGCATAAAAGAGTCAAGAGCAGAAAAAAAAATTTAAAATGTGAGTAAATAAATAGAAATTGCTTAAAACAAGGAATAACCTAAAACTTGTAGTTTTAAATATATGTAGACTTGATAATTATACAAAAGAAAGGGGTAAGGTAAATGGGGTTAAACTGCAATGAGTTCTTTGCATTTTTCCAGGAAGCAGTGAGAATACTAATTTAAGTAAAATAAAAAAAATTAAGGATACCTATATCTGACAAAGGACTCATAGCTGGCTTATATAAAGTCAAAACTTAATAGTTAAAAAATATATATCCAACTAGAAAATGAACAGAAACATTTCAGTGAAGAGGATATATGGATAGCAAATAAGAACATAAAAGATGTTCAGCATCATTACCCATTAGAGAAATGCAAATTAAAAGCACAAAGAATATCACTATACACCTATCAAAATAATTAAACAAAAAATAGTGGCAACGCCAAATACCAAAGAAGATGTGGAGTAAATGGACTGCTCATATATTGCTGGTAGCAAGGTAAAATGGTAGAGCCACTTTGAAAAACAGTTTGTCAGTTTCTTAAAAAAATATTAAACATACATTTACATTATGACACAGCAATTATACTCCTGGGCATCTACTATAGAAAGATTAAAAATCTATGTCCATGCAAAAACATGCTCAAAACAGCTTTACCTATAAAAGTAAAAAAACTGAAAACAAACAAAATGTCTCTCAATAGGTACATCCAAACCATGGAATAATATTCAGCAATAATAATTTTTTAAAAAACTATAAACATACACAGTAATTTGGATGAACCACAAGAGCATTATGCTGAATGAAAAACCATCTCAAAAGGTCATATACATTATGATTGCATTTTTATAACGTTCTTGAAATTCCTAAACTTTGTACACAGATAGAAATGGTTGCCAGGTGACAGAGATGGTTTGGAAAGGGAGCTGGACATGACTATCAAAGGGTAGACAAGGGAGATCTTTTGGTGATGGAATAAATATGTACCTAGATTGTGGTAGTGGTCACACAAACCTACACGAATAATAAAAATGACACAAATTGAAAAAAACTAATGCACATTATACCAGTATCAGTTTCCCAGTTTTAATATTTTGCTACCATAGGAGGGAATGTGGGAAAGCATATATAGAACCTCTCTATACTACAGTAAAAACTTCCTCTGAATCTAGAATTATTTCAGAATAAAAACTTTTTTTAAAAAATTGTCTCAGATCAAAGATATTTACTGTAGTCTTTAGAGTAACTACGAAGAGAATAATAAAATTAAGAAAAAATAACATACTAAGAGAGGAAGAGGATGATAAGACGGTAACACAAAAAAAGATAAAAATAAATAAAACCAAAAAGGAAAACAAAACATTGTAAATTAAAATAAAAATGTATCCATAATTACATTAAATATAAAAGGGTTAAATACACAAAGTAAAAGACAAACTGCCAGACTGTATCACACAATAAAAGGCAAATACATGCTGTTTACCAAAGATACAAGTTAAAAATAAAGATAAAAGATAAAGAAAAGATGAAAATAGAAAAAAATGATACACACACATACATTAACCAGAAGAAGGCTGATACAGCTAAACTAGTATCAGACAAGTGGACTTTAAGGAAATAAGCATTACTGGGGACAAATCACACAGAGATAAAGGGTCAATTCAGTAAGAAGAGAAAACAATCATAGTAATCTAAAAATACAATATCAAAACATGTAGGGCAAAAGGACTCAGAATCCAATGACAAACAGCCAAACCTACAATCATAAGTAGAGATTAAACACATCATCTGAGTAACTAATAGAAAAAATCAATAAGGATATAGAAGATCTAAACAATATTCTAAACAAAACTGACATAGCTGAGCAATATGGAATGCTGTACTGGACAACTGCTAAATGTACATTCTTTTCAAATACAAAAGAAATATTTACTTAAAGTACATATTATCAAATCTCAATGAATTGATATCATACAGAAGATGTTCTCTGATTACAGAAGAATTAAGCTAAAAATAAATAACAGCAAGGTAAGTCAACTGAGCAATACATTTCTAAATAAACCAAGGGTCAAAGAAGAAACTGTAATAAAAACAAAACATTTAAAATTGAATGATAATAAAGATATAACACACCAAAACTGTGGGATGCAGCTAAAGCAATGCTAAGAAAGAAATTTATGGACTTAAATAGGCTATTGGAAAAAACTATAAAAAATTAAGAATTAAAAATCAATGAGCAGAGCACATCTGTCACAAAGCTAAAATAAAATAGTATACTAAACATGAAAAAGGAAATATGTTAGAACAAAATTCAAGAAAATAGAAAAAAACACAATTAAGAAATTCAGCAAAACCAAAAGTTTTTCTTTAGGAAGAAGAAAAGATTAATGAAATTGAGAAATCTCCAGCTACATTGACCCAAATATATGCAAAAGGCATAAATTTCCAATATCAGGAATAAAAAGAGGGATCTAATTAGACTCTGAAGGTATACAGTGATTAACCTTTTGGTATTTGAAAAATACCAAATTATATGAAATAAACCAAATTTACCAAAATATCAGTCATTTTGTATCTACTAATGAAATTGAATCCGTTATTAAAAATCTTCTCACACACTAAACAAACCAGGCCTACATGATTTCATTGGCAAATTCCTCCAAGTATTAAAAAAAATCAACACAAATTTTATAAACTATTTCACTGGCATAAAAAAGTAACTGCTCTCAGCTTTTGAGGCCAGCATAACCTTGACACAAAAACCTAACAAGGACGTTACCAGACAGGAAAAATTATAGGTATAAAAACACTGATCAAGAATGTTAATGTACTAAATCCAAAGATATAATAATTTTCCAAAGAAGATAATAATTTTAAGTAAGTTGGGCACTCCAGAAATGCAAGGTTAAATTAACACTTAAAAATTACGTTTAACTTATCATACAAACAATAAATGAGAAGAAACACAGGGGATTCACTCATTAGGTGATAGGGAAAAAAGCAGTGGATAAAATGTATACTCAATAGGGAAATACCGAAAGCTCTTAACCCTCAAATTGATGGTGACACTGTGATATCCGCCATCACACTCCTCTTAGGCTCCAGGTTTTAGGAAGTACAATAGGATGAGAAAAAGAAACAAAAGGCGCCCTACCTGGCATAGCTCAGTGGATTGAGCATGGGCTGGGAACCAAAGTGTCCCAGGTTCGATTCCCAGCCAGGGTACATTCCTGGGTTGCAGGCCAGAACCCCCAGCAACTGCACACTGATGTTTCTCTCTCTCTCTCTCTCTCTATTTCCCTCCCTTCCCTCTCTAAAAAATAAATAAATAAAATCTAAAAAAAAAAAAAGAAATAAAAGGCATAAATACTATAATTGAAGAAATAAATACTGGAATTATTTGCAGTCGACACATAATCGTGTATACTGAATACCCAAGTGAATCTACACATAAACTATGAACTTTAATAAAGTTGGTGATACAGTCAATATAAAATAACCAACCAGAGACTAAAACCTTTTTAGAAAGATTCCACTTAAAATATAACAAAAAAATTTTTTTGACAAAACTGGAATTCAAGACACCCACACACATGACCACCTGAATCACAACAATGGTGCTAATGCTAACAGAGAAAAGGTTGATGGTCTTCTCAGTAAACGGTTCTGAGTCAGAGGTATGTCAAATGGAAAATTACAAACACACCCATGAACATACATTCTTTATCTCTACCTCACACCACAGCCAAAATTTAGAACACACTACAAGCTTCTGAGAGAAAATCTCCACATCCTTGGCATAGTGACTAGTTTCATTAAGTAGGACCAAAAAGGCCATACCCACAGAGGAAAAGTTGGGGAAATGGGACTTGACTAAAATTTAATGAAGATATATACACATAGTAAATCAGTAAGGCTGACAAACCAATAGAAAAGTGGGCAAAGACTTAAACAGGAACTCCACAAAGGAAACTATGCAAATGACCAATAAGCATGTGAAAAGGTACTCAACATAATTAATTAGAAAAATGCGAATTAAAACAATACATTAGAACATATGCCCAAAGCAACTAAAATTGGAAAATATGAAATTTGAAGCTGGTGTGCCAAATGTAACCAATGAT
This sequence comes from Phyllostomus discolor, assembly GCF_004126475.2. Taxonomy (NCBI): domain Eukaryota; kingdom Metazoa; phylum Chordata; class Mammalia; order Chiroptera; family Phyllostomidae; genus Phyllostomus; species Phyllostomus discolor. Next base: position 154,582,148 of record NC_040905.2, on the reverse strand, counting down.
GTGAAGCAATAAGAATTTTCACAATTTTAGTAATAGCTACTTGAAAAAAGTTTGACAGAATCTACAAAGCTGATGTATGAAGGTCTGTCCAGGAAGTATCCAGCTATGTATTATGAAAAATAGAAACATTTATTGAAGAAGATACTAAACACAAGAAATATTGTACATAGGACAATGCAGCCTCCATCTCCTTCAAAGAAGGTGCTTTGGGACCTCACAGTTCTCTCAGTGTCTCTTCCACTGTTCAAAATACTCGACAAAATCCTTTTGGAATTGCCATCAGCTGCCCTGTCCTATTTTCCCAAATCTCATCAATGGTATGAAATCTCTTTCCTTTCAAAGCTGACTTTAGTTTTGGGAAAAGCCAGAACTTGCAGGGCACCAAATCTGGGCTGTAGGGGAGCTGAATGTAGGGTAAGTGGAAGCAGTCTTCACCCAGAGGTATGGGTAACTAAGGGAAGCAGCATTCCCATGGCCTTGGAGGGGTCTGATAACTAGTGTTCTCATAGCTGTGAGACTGGGTCCGATAAACTGTTCCCATAACATGAGTGGGCTTGCATGCACAGAATTATGCTATGTTATATAATTTCTTGCATCTTGCCAGCTTTGTTCCCCTCTAGTACTTAAACAGGTAGGGACTCCCTGCTGGGACAGGTGCCATGACAGGTGCCACGCTGGGGAGCAAGGGCTGTGATATGAGACATTTAGATATACATGCAGCTTGCAGCATGCGTGGCTCACCCATCCCTGAATAAAAGCATGCCAGACATCCCAACTGCTCCATGTATATTTTTCCATCTGCACAAATACCATGAACCTGCCTGGCCTTGAAGGGTGGCAACACACTAAGTCACCTGGTGATTTGATGTTTCGCCAATAAACTGCACGAGATGTAATGCATGAGCAAGCACATTGTTGTGATGAAGCTGCTAATCACCAGGTGCCCATAGCTGTGGCCGTTTTCATATTTCTCAACCCATGAATAACAACATTGAGGTAGTACTCATTAGTCGTATGGCCTAGAGGGGCATACTCATGTTGGACCACACTTTCCCAATCAAAACCCATAGTTAACATGGTCTTGATCTTGCTGCAACTTTGCCATGACTCCTTCAGGCAAGGAGACCCAGGCAACTTCCGCTGGGATGACTGGCCTTTGTTTCACAATGGATCACAGCCATAGATTCACCATTAATCTTTGGTTATGACGTTCTTGAGGAAATCTGTTTTGTTGGTAGCAGTTTCAATCAAGTCATTAGCAACTGCAGCACAATGTTCCTTCTGCTCTGGTAGCAGAAGCTGGGGAATGAATTTTGCCATGACACTTTTTATGCCAAGTTGCTGCATCAAAATCTTGGACACAGTTTTTGGAGTCCCCAGGTTAACTTCTAGTCTTGCAGAGTCAGTCACCAATCTTTGTTGATTGCAGCCTGTACATGTTCAACATTCTCAGGTGTTCTGCTTGTAACAGGCCTTCCACAATGTGGATCACTTTCAACAGATTCTTGACCATCTTTGAAGCATTAGTGCCACAATTTTATTTGTGCTGCACTCATTGCATTGTCCCCAAAAACCTTCTGAATCATCTATTTTCTGTAGAGGAATGTTCAAGCTTAATGCAAAATTCGATGCAGATTTGTTGCTCTACTCACTCAGTCATTTTGAATGCTATAGCCACACAGTACACATGCTCATTCAACAGTGTCTACCACCCCCACTGACTAGTACAGTGAAGTCATCGTTGTTCACACCTGTACACTCCAGTCCACTCACCTTGGCTGCCAGGTTACATCGAGGTTGCAAACTATTCTTGTTATATTAACAATGGCTGGATTTTTCTGGACAGACTTTGTACATACTTAAGATGGAAAGATTTCACTCTTAAGTAGATATCCAAGAGAAATGCACACTTATGAACATCAAATGACATGTACCAGGCAGTTTTACTTATAGTAGCCAAAAACTAGAGAAAACAAAATTCCAATCAACAAAAAATGGACAAACACATCCTAGTATATTCATACAATGAAAATGGAAAAGAACTTCCACTGCATATACTATAAATGTCACAGATATGAAATGAGAAAAAGAAGCCATACACAAAGAATATATATAATCAGGTTGCATTTATATAAAATTCAAATATGTATCTATATGATAAAACTCAAAACATCACATGATCTGACTTACATGTGAAATCTAAAAAAGCTAAATTCATTGAAACACAAGAGATGGGTGGTCGCTCCAGGTTCGGGAAAGGGGTACATGAAGAGATGGTAGTCCAGGGGTACAAACTTCCAGTTACAGGATAAGTTACAGGGATCAAATGTATATCATGGTGACTATAGTTAACGGTACTGTATTTTATATTTGAAGGCTGCTAAGAGAGTATACCTTAATGCTTTTACCACACACACACACACACACACATGTTGTTATGTGAGTTCATGGATGTGTTAACTAACCCAATTGTGGTATTCATTTCATAGTGTCAAAGTGTCAAATACATGTTATATACCTTAAACTGGGATGTCAAACTCATTTTCACCCAGGGCCACATCAGCCTTGCAGTTGACTTCTAAGGGCCGGATGTAGTTTTAGGACTGTATAAATGTAACTACTCCTTAACAGTTAAGCAAGAGCTCACTGCTGCCACCAGGTAGAAACAAGATGCCAGACAGATAAAACAAGGTGGAGAGCTGCATTTGGCCCACAGGCCTTGTGTTTGCCACCTATGCCTTAAACTGGCACAATGTTATATGTCAATTATATCTTAAATAGGTCAGAAAAAAATAGTGATTCCTACAGGGTAGAGGGTTAGGACTGACTGAGGAGACACCAAAAGTACTATGGAGTAGTGGTAACTTTCTATACTTTGATTTAGGTGAAGGATTGATTATATGTGTAAAGTTAACTCATTAAAACAAAAACCCTTGAGCTCTATAATTTTGCTCTTTACTGTATGTTACTTCTCACTTTTTAAAAAGTTTACAAAATAAGTGATATGATCAGAACACAGAACCTAGGCACTCCAATGGATGATACACAAGCACCTCTGTCCATGAAAGTAAAAACAGCCTCTACAAACTATTCAGATTCTCTGAACTAAAGTTCAATTACCAGGCATTCACCTTAAATGGTGAAGAATATAAAAACTAGTTATCTGAGGATGAAGCTTACTCTAATATTGTGACGGATGACCCTCCACAGGCTTCATATGGATTCAACTGGCTAATTTCCATTCCCAGAATAAATCCTTTAACAAGTACTCAGTCAAGATGAATACTATGAAAATGTGTTAAATTTTTCTCCCCTAAAGACTATGAATTTTTAAAAACTTGTAGTCACTTACAGATCAAATTACAAGACAAGAAAATAAACATTATGTTATACTTTTACACTAAAATATTTGGACCCATCCTGGCACTAGGCTGACACATAATTGAGATTTCAAAATTACAAATTGCTTTATAAGTTTTTCAATAATACCTATTCTATAAAATTAATGTCATTCCAAAATACTCAAAGAAGTCAATGCCTTAAATATTTTAAAAACATTTCGATAATATAAATGTGCTCTGTACACTTAGGCTTAACCAAATTTTTTTCAAATACGTAGATCCACTTAACTAAATTTGCTACAAAATATTGAAATATTGTCTTCTTAAATTTCATCTATCCCTTCTGGGTTGTTAATTGAAAAGGAAGTTAATATCATTACCTCTATTTTAATGGCTAACATCAATCTTTCCAAACTACTTATACAATTGTCTACAAAGATGACTGCTTGGGATCAAGCTGAATTTCCTTGTGTTTTTATTACTGCAACCTCCTCTCAATGCTTAGTAGAGCAATGAGAACAAAGTGATCCGAACACTATGTACATTTTATGGATATTACATTTCTATCATTTAGAAGCTCATATATTATGTTGAATTAAGCAAGAAAAATGACCACTGCTTTTGCAACCCTTATTTCATAGACTTTAAACAAATTTCGCAAACATATAATGCTAATTCAATTTCCCATTTTTCATTTGTTTGTTACTCTTTAACATAATCAGAAATAAGAAATGAGGCACTCTCTGGGGAATCTGACATAACAGGTGCACCTCACAGAAATGCAGACTGTTTTTTTAATTTGCACCTTGTCTCTTTTTCTTGCAGAACACACACAAAAAAGGAATTTGCAAAAATGCTGTAAAACACTCTCTGGAACTGATCCCAAATACAAAATGGAAAGATGGATAGGCTGCTGAGAGTATTCAACGAAAAACAGTACCTAAAATGGTAGCAATCACAGGGAAAAAAATTTATACATAATAGAACTGCATTTCAAGTTTGGAACCAAGGGAGGCCTCCTTTTCCATAAATCTTTCAGTGAAATACTGATTAGAGCACAACTCTGATGCATTATTGAACAGGCAAACCCTTGCACAATAATTGATGGTGGCACTTTGATTTAATGATCCTTATTTTTAAAGCTAATTAAAAAAATTGAGTTGCATGTTCAAAGGGGATTAGCTTAAAGTGACGAGACTATTTTGGACATAAAGTAGCTCACAGCTCCTAAACTAAACAAGATACAAAATGTAGCAGCAAGTTATAAAAGGGAGGGGGGGACATTTTCAAATGAAATAAGCATAATTTTACATTTATTATGAGACCTTACTTTCATTCATTCAAATACTTACTGAGCACCTTAAACATCCAAGATACTGGGCTCTAGGTGATGGTGATTATGGTTTCCACAATCACTAATACATTAGGTATCCTATAAAATTACTCCACCAGGATTAGTTCATGAACCTACTGAGACAAAATACTTTACTTTTATTAGCTATGCCTATTGAACAGCAAAGCATATGGTGGCCTAGAACCCACACAATAATTTGCAGATATTTTAAAGTGGATATTGACTACCAGTGGCTGCTAAATTTAAAAGATAAGGAGATTGAATTTAGAAAATAATTCCTTAACCAACTGTTTCACAAACCATAAAAAAAGAATGATTAAAGAGTCATTCTGAGTAACCAAACTGTAAATTTCCTCCTGCTGCCCCTCCGTACACACGAGTCCATAGTTTCAGGCCGTATATTTGTCTTAAAATTCCCCTGTGCGAAAAAGGATAAACTATCAACCAAGAGACTCAAGATGGAAAGCCAAGAACACTTAAAGAAACACTTCAACACTTAAAAACAGAAATGAATTAAAGATTATATAAAAGTCTTGTCTTTTCCCTTTTAGTATTTAGACAAGTATACGAAGATGATCAACATCTACCACAGCAGTGCTGACTGCTATAGTTTATTAAATGACAAGCTCAAGTACAGACTCTGTACTTCTATACAATGTCATCAACTTAAGCGAAAGGCCAAGTAGCAGATTATGCTATTTTATAATGTTCTAGTTTCCCCACAAAGCTGCATCTAAAAAGATTTTATTTCTTCTTGAAATTCCATCTTAAAATATATTGATTAAAATCAAGCCACAATGCATACTCACTAAAATGTTGAGTTCAGGCAGCATAATGTGGAGTTCTCCATGTATATTTCATAAACTAGTTTTTTAAGGAAGGTCTAAATTCAACTAAAATATTGAGAAATATTTTATATGAAAAGAGTCATATATCACTCCACCACCAATTTCCTAAAACATACATGAACACCTGGATAAAGACTACAAAATAAACTGAATTGAAAGCAGTCATAGTTATGTTTTAAACTGCATTTTACATTGTTATAAAAAAAGAATTTTAAGCTTACTGTTTTAAAAAAAGTTACTTCCTATTGTGAAGTAAAATATAACAGCATATTTTAACATATTCCCAAACCTTCTACTAAGATTCCAGTTCTACAAATTTCAAAAGAAAAAAAGGTTTCTTTGTCATACTGTTTGATCTGTTTTGATAACACCTTTATTTTTTATTAGCAACATTGTGGGAAAGGTGTCTGTGGTAGGCTGATAAAGAAAAAGATGACATTCTTTTCAGCTCTTCTCATCAAGAGCAATAGCTTATTTCTCCATCCATCGAATCACTTTAAAAGTTCTTGATGAAATAGTAAAACTATTGATCTTTTTCAATCTTGACTCTTGAGTGTACAGTGTGTCTTTTCAAGCACTGACACTGCATACAAAATAAAACTTGTTTAAAGGTAAAGCACTATTGTTTGAGTTGCAGGCTGAACTACCTACTTTTTTCATGCACATATTACATGAAAAAACTACTGAATATCAAAAAGTGATTATGCAGACTTAGATATGTATATGGCAGATAATTTCTTGAAAAAGAAAATAGTAATCCTGTCACTTCAAGAAAACAACTGATAGCAACTGTTGCCAATAGTAAAATTTGAGCTTTCAAGTGACAATTAGAATTTTGAAACTTAAAACTGCAACCTTAAGATTGACAACTTTCCATGGTGTAAAGACTCTGTTGATAAAATGGGAAGCTATCCTACCAAGTCTAATTTTTTATATTATACAATAAAATGTAATTTTTCCACTTTTCAGATGACCAAGATGATACAAAATTATACACAGGCGTAAAAAATTCAAAGAGTAAGAGGGACACATTTTATTGTAACTAAATACAAAACTTTTATTGGTTTGGTTTCAGATACTTCATTGTAACTAATTTTTGAGAAACTACAAAGAGCTTAGGTGCTGTATCAAAGAAGGATATCCACAAATATCTAAAAAGGCTATACTGTTATGATACAAATGTTGGAATACTTGAAGTTGTTCCAGAGGCTCCTTAACTATCCTCGATTTTTTGGATTCTTTTTCCTTCTTGCTGTACTGGTTGGATGTCTTTTTCTTCCTTACATTCTAAATCATGCATTTGATTCTTAGCTTCATCCACTCCACTGCTGATTCCCTGTAAAATGTTCTTCATTTCACTTAGCATCTTCTTTATTTCTCAATGGATCATTTTTATGCCACTGAAGTACCCACTGAATTCCTTGAGCATCCGTATAAACAGAATTTTGAACTTTGCATCTGATAGCTTATATCTCCATTTTGCTTAGTTATTTCTCTGGACTTTTGTTCTTTCTTTCATTTGGACCATATTTCTTTGTCTCCCCATTTTGGCAGCCTCCTTATTCTTGTTTCCATGTATAGGGAAAGCTGCTTTGACTCTGCGTCTGGATAGTGTGGCCTAATGTAGTAGGTGTCCTGTACGGTCCAGTTGCACAGCCTCCCCTACCCACCAAGCTGGGTACTCAAGCTGCACCCTCCGTGTGGGCTGAATACTCCTCCTCTTGTAGATGAGTCTTCATTGCTGTCAGCAGGTCAATAAGAGGTATTTACTGAGCCTAGAAAGCTGGCAGGACTAGCTGTGACACCTAGCCACAACCACCTCCCTCTGTGGCTTGTGGAGGTGGTTGGGTAGTGCTCCAATTTGGTATGTAACTGTCTGCTGGGTGCCAACATTTGCATTATAGGTGTGCCAGAATGAGAAGAGAAAGAGCAAGAAATTGGAAACCTATTTGAAAAATAATAAAAGAAAACTTCCCTAATTTGGTGAGGGAAATAGACATACAAGTCCAATAAGCACAGATAGTCCCAGAAAACATGGATGTGAAGAGGACATCACCAAGATACATCATAATTAAAATGCCACAGGTTAAAGGTAAAGAGAGAGTTCTGAAAGTTGCCCTGGCTGGTATAGCTCAGTGGATTGAGCACAGGCTGTGAACCAAAGGGTCACTGGTTCGATTCCCAGTCAGGGCACATGCCTAGGTTGCAGGCCAGGTCCCCAGTGGGGGAGACACATGAGAGGCAACCACACATTGATGTTTTTCTCCCTCTCTCTCCTTCCCTTCCCCTTGCTCTGAAAAATAAATAAATAAAATCTTTAAAAGTAAAACATATAGTTGCATATAAAAGAGTTTCTATAAGCATGTCAGCTGATTTCTCAAAAGAAACTTTGCAGGCTAGAAGGGATTGGCATGAAGTGCTCAAAGTGATGAAAAGCAAGGACCTACATCCAAGATTACTCTATCCAGCAAAGCTTTCATTTAAATTGGAAGGGCAGATAAAGTGCTTCCCAGACGATGTAAAGCTAAAGGAGTTCATCATCACCAAACCATCAGTATATGAAATATTAAAAGAACTTAAGAAAAATGTAAAAACTATGAACTATTAAAACTATTAAAATGGCAATAAATATATAACCATCGACAAATTTAAAAAACAAACCAAGCAAACAAGCAGAATAGAAACACAATCACAGATATGGAGAACTTTGGGATCTTGGCCAGTGGGGAGGGAGAGTCTGGGGAATGGGAGGAAAAGGTGAAGGGATTAAGAAGTACAAATTGGTAGTTACAGAATAGGCATGGGGATGCTAAGAGCAAGTACAGGAAATGGAGTGGCCAAAGAACTTATATGCATAACACATGACATGCACAAAGGAAGCATGACAGCAGAAGGACTGTAGGGTGCTGTATAGAACAGTTCCTGACACACAGTAAAAACGTAATACCTGTTCACTGTGATGAGGAGGAGGAGGAGGAGGAAGAGGAAAAGGAACATCTTATCAATATGGTTACCAAGAGAAAAACTTTTTTCAATGTAATTTCTGTTACTTGGCTCATTCATGCATGTTAAAATTAGATATTTCATAAGGAAAGATAAATCAATGTACCACAGTTCTGGATAGTTAAGAATATTCATGTATTCATTAATTAAGCAATCATTTACTGAATTTGAGCAAAGTTATCATGTTAGGTATAAGTAGTCAAAGATGAATATGGCATGGTTTTTATCCCCAAAGTATTAAATGAATTCCAAACAAATCTAAAATACAATTAATTCCTAAACTGCTTTTTATGCTTGTTAAGAAAAAATGGCAAGCGGAGCACAGCATAGACACCACAGTCTAGACATGTGTGTTGATGTGCATTTGCAGAACGTCTTTTCTTTATTTAAATCTCAACACTTCTGTGCTTTCTTAGCAAAACTTCCAAGGCAAAACATTTAAAGAATGTAGCTTAACCAAAAATAATATTCTTATCAAAGGATGCTGAAATTTTCTATATCAAACAGGAGAAGATATCAAAATTAAGTTAATCTACTTTAAATGCCAAGACAAATAGTAATTCAGAAAATGAAAATTTAGACAAACTACATGTTAGAATTTTTTCAGTTGTTTCTCCTATCAGTCCCACATTTCTAGAAGACACATAAAACTGATTCACTGGTCATAGTCTGCTTAGAGAAAAATAAAAATACAACAAAACCCTACAGAAAAGTACAATATAAATACAAGGATTGTAAAAGTAAGTTAATAGTTGTTTGTATGGAAAAAGACATGCAGATCATGATTGTGACAATAGCTTTATTAACTCTGTTTGGCATTCTCACAACTGTAAACCTACTTTTGCCCACCACTGTATATGAAAATGAACACATGAAGACTAATGTTGCTTTGCCATATTGTCCTTTCATTCCACTATCTATATTTACTTTAAAATCAAGTACAATTATAAATAGAAATGAAATGAAAGTTCTAGTTTATATTTTAAGAGCCCTATAGTTAAAATTTAGGGGCAGAATTTAAGAGAAATGACAATAAACTTGAGTGTAGAAAATATTTCGTTTAAGTGCATTTCTATTTAAGAATACTACTGATTCTTTTTTCCAACCTATTTGTTCCTTTATATTAGGGAACTAAGGGTTTAGAAACAGTATAAATTAAAAGTAAAAACATTGGCTTTGGGGTCAGAGAAACTTACATTTTCCTCTTAAATCTACAAATGAATAGTCTGTGGTCCAAAATGAGTTACAAAACCTCTCGAAACCCCAATTTCCTCACAACAAAGATAGGGACAACCCCACCTTACTCTGAACTGATGGACTGATTAAATGAGACAAAGTTCACACAGTACACGGGGGTTTCTTAAAGGTGAATGTTACTGTTACTAAAGCTTCAAATGTAAAATGACTGTTCTTACTACTTGGGTTAAAATTTTATTTGGGTTATACCCAGTAAATTTCACATTTTTTCCTCCAAAGAGCATTTAACTTTGTCACAAAGATACCACACAATTAGCACCATTTGCTGTTTCAGACACACATGCATACCCAATAGCAAGATGGTGTTGCATTTTAATCCAGCACTGTATAAAAAGCATGAACAGTGCCTTCTTGCCCAGGATAAAACAAGAATTTTAGTCCTTTCAAAGGCTCTATATTTACAAACTTTTAGTTAAAGGAACAAACATTTAAAAGCTGTTATTGTACCAAAAATAAAGTATTTGAAATTCCTACAGTAAATAAACTTTATGGTAAATGCAAAAACATAAGAATCACTCCTTTTCTTTAAACTTCTAGACAATGTACATTAAAGTCTCAAGAAACAGACTCTTTTCTGGTACATGGCTGCAATACTCGACCACAAAAGTCAAACCACTTCAGGGATAAGAAAAACCTTTCTTCATTTTCATAAGCAATATACACAGGGAAAAGTTCCAGTCCATTTTTAGATAATTTCTGTTAACGGGAATAAGGCATATTTTTTTTTCTTTTTCTCCTCCCCCACCCTAGTGACACCAAGTCATAATTTAACTTATGCATTCTTGAGAGACAGGAGTCATTTCCCCTTTACTAACTGCAAGCCTACAGATGAATCATCTTCCTTTCAGTCTCAAATTAGAAGCCATAGAGAGAAGGGTCATTTTTTTGTCACTTATATAAGTAATAAAATAAACCTGAGGAAACAGCCATTCCTGTTATTGGAGACAGGAATTGCACAAAACAGTATTTTTCTGAAAACAAAACTCAAAACAGGGCAATAAAATGCTCAGCTATCAAAATTCTTATCTTTCCATATACAGAAACTAAAAGCAAAGGAATAGAAAAAGATATTTAATTTCATGCAGATGCAAAGAAAAAATAAACAATGCAATTAAAAAATGGGCAGAGGATCCAATAGACACTTCTCCAAAGAGAACGTACAGATGGCCAATAGGCATGTAAAAAAATGCTCAACATCACAAATCATCAGAAAAATGCAAATTAAAACCACAATGAGATAATACCTCACACCTGTCAAAATAGCCATCATCAATAAATTAACAAACAACATGTGCTTGAGAGGTTGTGGAGAAAAGGGAACCCTAGTGCACTGTTGGTGGGAATGCAGACTGGTGCAGCCACTGTGGAAAGCACTATGGAATTTCCTCGGAAAACTAAAAATGGAATTGCCCTATGACCCAGTAATTCTGCTTCTGGAAATATATCTGGAAAAAAAACCCCAAAAACACTAATTTGAAAGAATACATGCACTTCTATGCTCATTGCAGCATTATTTGCAATGGTGAAGATTTGGAAGTAGCTTAAGTGTCTATTAGTAGATGAGTGGATAAAAAAAAAATCTGTGGCACATTTACACAATGGAATACTACCAAGCCACAAAAATTTACACAATGGAATACTACTCAATAGTAAGAAGAGGAAGGAGGGAGGAGGAGGGAAGCAGAGGAATAACCTTACCCTTTGCAATAGTACGGATGGGCCTGAAGAGCTTTATGTTAAGTAAGTCAGTCAAAATAAGACAACAGCCTTATCATTGCATTCATATGTGGAATATAAAGAACAAAATAAACTAACAAAGAAAACAAACAAACTCATACATAGAGGACTGACTGATGGCTGTCATCAAGGAGTGTGGTTGTGGGGCTGTGTGAAAAACACAAAGGGATTAACCAAAAAAGGAAAAATAAAAGCCCCATAGACACAGTGAGCAACTCAGCGAATACCAGAGGAAAGGGCAGCGGGGGTGGGGGTGGGGTGGGGGGGGAGGAGTAAAAGAGGGGAAAGGGAGGACAAATGGTGATGGAAGGAAACTTGACTTGGGGTGGTGAACACACAGTACTATATACAGACGTTGTATTATGTTGAAATAGAACTGTACATGTTAAACATATAATTTTATTAATGTTACCCCAATAAATTCAATAAATAATTCTCATCTTTCCATCGATCTTAAAAATAAAAATTTAAGAAATTATCAGTTACTGATGATACTGCTTAAAAGTAGCATACCTCTACACTTGGTCCATAAACTTGACTTGGCAGTCTACAAATACATACCTACTGATGGTGGCCCTGCAGGCACACCCCAGAATAGCACCCCCAACTGATATCTGATATCAGATATTTGAAAGAGACTCTCTAAAATGCACAGTATTTCTCTAGGTTTTCTAAAATTAGCTCCTGTTTTAAGACAAAGCATCAGAAAATAAAATACAGGTTGTACATTTCCTCATGCACCCTCTGGAAGAGAAACCATCACTTTAGTAAGTTTGAATGTGATGTATTCTTACTGTGTATTCTTAGTGTTGTTCATTGTTAAAAATATGAAAGAAGTGTTTCTTAGAAGAATAATGCATGTATTTACAATTATAATTGAAGGTCTTACCTATCAAATTGTCATTAAAACTCTTTCCTTAATTTTATATCTTTTTACAATTTTTTAATGTGGAGAAATTTAAAAAGTTATAAGTGATTTAAAAAAAAAACCCTAAATTACTAAATACTTCACAATCTGGCTTGCAAGTGTTCCTCTTACCAACAACCTGCATATATTCCATTTCTTTGATAACACAGGTCTGTATGTGACTATTTCACACTCAGCAGTGCACACTTTATAGAGACAATCAAGCATGTCTCTAGACATTGCCAAATGTCTCCTAGGAAGGGAGAATGCAAAATCACACCCAGCTGAGAACTGTTCTGTACCCATGTACACACTAATCCCACTACCTGAAATTACTTTCCCCGCCTCTATGGAAAATTCTTAACCACTTTTTAAGACCTATGTTATTTCCAGTGTGAGCTTTTCTTCTAGTCCAAGTTAGAAATTCCTTCCTCTCATACCACCTACCTTCTTGTTGTTCTATTTAATTACAGAAGCTTATATATGTTCTATTTCCCCCTCTGGATAGTGAGAACCTCTATCTTATTTATTCATTGTATTTTTATTGATTTTAGGTGTTCAGTAAAGTTTTATTAATAAATGATTGTGAGCCTCCTTTTATGAAGCATCCTTGATATAACCCTCCAATCATTGCCAAGAGAAAATCTGGCTCAATGAATGATGTCTCACATTGAGCAATACAAAATCCCCCAGTTTTTCTGCTGTTATTTTGCCAATGCACACGGGTAATAAAAATTAAATGATATAATTAACTTTAGTAACCCAAGGTGCTGGAAAAATATAGTTCTTATATTTTTATTTGATATTTGTTTAGATTTATCTTTGAATCAACTATTAATCAACATATGTTGCCATCAGAGGTTGTATCAAATACCTTTTGGAATGTGAATAGTAACACTTAGAGACATAGAAATATAAACCAAACTCAGGTTAAACTTAGAAACCAAACTAAGGTAAAACTTATAAGCAGATATATAAATCAAATTTTATACCATTAAGACTGTATTTCAAAAGTAAAAATAAAAAATATAATATTCATCAACACTGAACTTGACGATCTTGAAGTAATTTCCAACTTGATTTTATGTTAAATCAGTACCTCTCCAATTATTTCAAGAGATGTCAAAAGTTACAAGGAAACATTAGAAAATCTGACTTAATTTTGTGTGTGTGTAATATATGCATCTACATGACGTGTGTGTCATGTGTGTATGTGCATATCAAAACTTTTCTGGGAGAAAGCGGAATGAAGTAGGAGTCTGGAAATATCAAATAACAACAACAACAAAAGAGTGTCACACTCCAAAAAATTTGGAAATCACTACAAGGAGAGTGCTCTGAATATTCTGTGCCTCGGGGCTTGTTTCCCACATCAGCAGTTCTTGTAATCTGAATTAACCCATATCTTTTCTTCAACCTTAGAATTCATCTCTGTTGGAGAGAGAGAGAGAGAGAGAGAAGGAAGGAAGGAAGAAAGGAAACAAAGACCAGCAATATAAATTTTCAAATATTAGTCCCAAACTTATAACAAAAAAATAATTTTAATCCACAGTTTTCTTTTCTCACAACTGACTCAGGGTAAAAAGATGTTTCCTTTAGTGCCTGTGGTTAATTCATAAGGCAAGGCAATTAAATCATCAAGAAAGGAGCATACACCTATACAGGACTGGAGAAGCATCATAGAATAAATATGCAAATCCAATTTCCTCATGGCTGACAAGTTTCTATTATCAAACTGCTAACGTGTTTATTTGCCCCTCAATGGCTGGATGTTTGTCATGAATACGCATTGAGCCCTGCAGTTAGTAGCTGTGATGGCTAGGTGACAGGGAGGACACTACTGGAGAATTTGCACTTGACAGATCATTGACACACAGTCACATTTGTTTTTTTTTTCTTCTCTTCACTTAACAGGAATCATGCAGTAGGAAATAAACTGGAGCCATTAGAGATTATTCAGGTTTAATAGCACATATCCTTTTAGTTGGCGGTTAGAACAATGCACAATGTGGCAGAGTTAAACAGAGGCATCAATTATACTCTCAGTCCTGTTAATATTTCTGACAATATTTAAATAGCACATCCCTTCAGGGCATGGCTTTTCTTTGCCCTCTTAGTTACACACCTGTCAAGTGTTTAATTTGCCAAAGGGAAACAGTGTGGTATCTAAGAGCAGTCTTAATACTGAAGAAGCAAATTAGAAAAATTAAACATTATTGAAGAGACGTAATGAGGAGGATCTGAGGGGCAAAAATAGTAGGCTTAATTCAACATGGCATGTCAGCATCTGTCATTAAAGCAACTATATGATCATGTTCTACAATATACTGCATATACCTTGAGCTTTTCAATTATTCTCTCCCTTTGCTTTTCAAAAGACAGGAGAATTACGGTGGAAAAAATTTGGAGGGACCAAATATACCAATAATACTAACAAAGATGAAGACAGTAACTTGCACCTACTGTGCATATAAAATTATCCATCTGAAAACATAATCTAGGTATAAGGTAATAAACAAAAGCTAGCCACTATTGATCAGATCTGTGTAGTTACTGGTTTAAAAGCACAAAAATATTTCATTCTTTAGGTGCACTAATTAAATATTATACTATATATTAGCAGTTGGTAAACTATACAGAGAATTTAAGTCTAACAAAGTTTGGAATATTTGTGTTTAAACTTTAATACAGAAAATAATACAAATTTCTGAAATTGTACTCTAGTCATACAAGACAAAACTCTGGTTCAATAAATGAATGAAGTTAAATTAGTAAAGAATGGAGACTAAGGTAAAGAATCAAAACAACTGAGAGGTTGTCACCTCTCCTGAAGTTGTAACCTCAGGAGGTTAAAAACCACCTGAGTGGTTTTACCAAAAATTAAACTTTTATCAGCTAAGGACCAAGTTTCTGCCTTTAGGGGAAAAAGTTATGTGAGACGGGCTGCACAGTCAGAAATGGGCAAGGGCAGTGCCTGGCAAGGCCAAGAAAACTGAGTTCTAGTTCTAGTCACTGGCCCTCCCTTAGTTGTCATGAGAAGCACAGTGTGGGTCACAGGGTTTCCTCGGACCCTTTCAAAACTTGAACAAGTGACCTAAGAGCCAAAAGTCCAAAGGTATGTGAGACATGTTTTCAGAAGTCACCAACCTCACAGTTTACTTAGTCCTGAAATATATCAGTGTCTACCATTAATACCAAAACAACACCACACTGTGTATAGTCACAGACGGTGACATACGATGATACTGTGCTTCACAGATTTCCGAGGAGGCTGCAGCTGAATCACACAGGGCTGAGACGGTTTTGGAGCCCGTTCCCTACTTGGAAATGGTAAAACCAGCTCAGCAACAAGTAGGCCCTTCTATGCCCTCCCTTGGGCAGCCCTGGCAAGTGCAAATGCTACTCCACTTACATCAGGCAGACCATAAGGGGCATTTTTACAGTTATCTCACTGAATTAGTGGTATTTCCTGACATACTTACTAGTACTTTTTGTTTCAACTTTTCCTCTCATTCTAATCACATCTTCATAATACAACAAGGGAGATGGCACCTGCTCAACTTCACATTCTCGGAAAAACCAGTTTTTCACATCATAATCACATTTATATTCAGGATATTGGTTTCTCCAAAATCTTGCCCATCCATTCTGAAAATGAGTGTCTAAAACCAATTTTTTCAATAACTTACAAAGGGGACAAACACAACTACATATAACAAAACACCTCTTTTTCATAATTCATGATGATAACTTTAAAAATCATTAAGTAGAAATTCACTAGAGAAAAATATTTTTAAAAATTCTTCTTCATTTAATTTGTTTGGCTACCAACATATCTAGATTAAGAAGTTTCATGACATTGCTACTATCTGTTTGGGTTATTTTTGCATTTGGCACACATTTGAAGTATTTTTAATTGGAGCTGTTCTTTCATTGAATTATAAAACTAGTCTTAAGTTTCATTTTTAACCTTTTAATACAGAATATATGCTACCAAGTCATCCACTACCATTAAATTAATGCTAAAAATATTAGAATGGGAATTAACTTGGTTTGAAAGCATAGACTGACTTCCAACCTTGTGAGGGTAACAACCATTTTAAAAATATTTTTTTGCCCTGGTGAGTGTGGCTCAGTTGGTTGGAGCGTCACCCCATAACCATAACATTGTGGGTTAGACTTCTGGTCAGGGCACATACTTGGGTTGTGGGTTCAATCCCCAATCTGGGCACATACAGGAGGCAACCAATCAATGCTTCTCTCTCCCCTTCCTCTCTTTCTAAAAGCAGTGAGAGAATGTTGAGTGAGGACAAAAAAGAAAAATCACTTACATATTTTTTTAAAACCTGAGAAATGGTGATTTAATTAGTAAATTCAAATAACTGACTTCAATTTTAATTCTGTCATTGTGATATATTTCAGCTTTAATATAAATACTAGGGCTTTTTAATGCTCATGATTTTTACAGAGAAAACTGTTACATTTAGAAGTTCTAATGTTTATCACCATCTGATGCTGTCATGGAAGGAATGGCTACTTACACTCCTTTAAGAAGTGCGAACTGCAATTCCTCTAACTGATGACAGTGTAATTATTCCTTTTACTGTTAAAATGGAGGTGATTTCCCTTCTTCACACATGATTACACATGCAAATCAAGGCTTATCTGAAATCTTGTAAGTATACTGAATGTCTGAATCCGAATGAGCAAGATCACATGAAGCTTTGGTGATGATGGAAACCAAGTCTATAGCCAACCACTCCAAACATATTTTATT
Source organism: Phyllostomus discolor (assembly GCF_004126475.2). Lineage (NCBI taxonomy): Eukaryota > Metazoa > Chordata > Mammalia > Chiroptera > Phyllostomidae > Phyllostomus > Phyllostomus discolor. The sequence goes on along the minus strand of NC_040905.2, from coordinate 154,564,924 downwards.
ATCCCTTTCTCCTGTAGAGGCTCTTTTGTTAGCATTCACACAACCTTCAACACAATGTCATATCATCTACAATATACAGCAACAACCATTACAAAAATAACTAGGGGGGAAAAAGCCACAGTGAATCTGAATGTCTCCTTTGGAGGTTTAAATGACTTCATTAACTATTCATTAACACATACAAAAATCACCCTTTCAGAAAAACGCCAGCCTTTCACAAGATCTATGCCAAGCCGTGAATGCCAGCTTTGGGTGAGTGATGTCCTACCTGGTCTTTCAGCTGCTGCACAGAAGTCTGAAGGCTCAGAATCTGACTGAAGAGTGGGCTCTGCAAGACTGACTTGAGAAGGTTCAGTTTGTCTTCATTTGCCACGTCCCCACGCTCTCGCAGCTTGGCTTGCAAGCGCTCTGCGGCCTGCAGGGCCCGGTTTTTGTCTACACCGAAGAGCAGCATCCATCAGTAACAGGATTCAAACACACACATCAACCCATGCTTATAGAGATCCTACAACTATTCCTTTTAGAAAGCATAAACTTGACTTAGAAAAAAAAAGGAGGGACTGAAACATGTCACTATAAATATGTCCCTCAAACTTGAAATTTCTTGTAAGAAAGTTTGTTTGCAAGCAGGGAAATGATTAGAGTGTATGATAGATACATGCAACTAATTTTAAAGTACAGAAACTAATTCAGATAAAGTATATCTGAGTTCTAATGCCAGCTTTTTCTGCTTTAATAAAAACTATTGAGACTAAATGCTCAGTATTCCTGTCAATGCTGATATTTTCACCTACTAAAAATTATTTACAAGAAAAATTAGAAATATAACTCACATATAAGTGAATATGGATAGTCATCACATACAAAATATGACAATGCCATATATTGAAAAGAAAATCATCCTCTATGTGAGAATTTACTTGAAACTATATCACAGTAATGCATGTATCACTTCAAAAACACAAGTTTTTAATACTTTTAGAGTTCCCTCAAAATTTAAATATCAAATTTACATATATAATTTATAATTATGATAATTCAAATATTAATTGACCATACTTAATGTACCAGACACAAATCTGCAAAATAGATAATAGTAATAATAATCCCAGCATCTTACATGTTCCACCAGATAGTGAATTTCTACCAAAAATAATTAAAAACATCTCCCTAAGCACATATATGTGTGTGCACACACACATTGACTCACTCCCTCGTCTGCTCTCTCTTACTTAAAAGTGAAGCCAAATTTACTTTTTAAATGGAGCCTGTTCAACTATATGCCCTAAGATTATATATTATATATATATTAAAATATATTTGCCATATGATAGTACTCAAAAACAATGAGAATTAATTATCGCCAAAGGTACTTTCTATAATATTAAATATGGAATTACACAGAAATTGGGACATTGAAACATGAATTAATGTTCACCATGAGTTCACGAAAACACACAAATTTAAACGAGCAATATTTGCTCATATGCAGAAATTTAAAAGCAAATTATAATAAAGATACAGATGAAACTTTATCCTAGGTCCTATTTCCCATGGTATCGCAGAATAAAAAGCCACCATTAGGTTCGTACATAAGAACTGCATTTACATTTAAGCATAAAACTCAAAATTAGTAAAACGTTGCATATGCTTTTAACTTTTGTTTATAAATGATGTTTTTATAACACATCAGATGAAACTGTACAAAGATAGAAACACATTACCTTAGTTTAATACTAGTGAATAAAAACTTTTAAAAATCAAGTTACGATAGACTCCTGCTACTTAGAACATACCATATTTCAAAGATTCTACTGGAAGGACTTTCAATTCTTATTAAAAATAGTCAGAAAGTAATAGGTCTTACCTATAGTGTCTAACATATTTTTTTAATGTTCAGTGTTCTTCTCTATAAACAGCAGCCAAAATGGAACTCTGGGGAGAAAAAAAATGAAACAGTCATGTTTTATCAGAACTTTAAAATTATATTCTGAAACTATATACTATAGAAAGCACTTGATATTACTATAATTCCTCTTACCATTAAAATTTGTTGACTTAAAAGACAGTTTTCCTTATAGGCGAAAATATCTTATTTCGCAGGTAATACTTACAAGATAAGGTTAACAGCATAAAATCTCTTTTAAATAGATTACAGACATATGCAGAATATTTCCTTTAAAGCTCCTTAACACAGCTCACTAAAACCTTGGATTCATTTAAAGATTCTTACTCTCAGAGTAAAAAGCTAACTTGACTCTGCATAAGAAATTCTGTGGGCAAAAAATTAAAGTGTAAAAAGCAGAAGGTGTGATCCTGGCCTTGAAAGTTCACAGTGTAACTGTGAAGACAGCACATCCATACCAATCAGAAACGAACTGCGACATGCTAGTAGTACACCAGCCACTGGGAGGTAGTGTGGTAAATCGTGGGCAAACAACTGAATAAAAAGAGTGCTACATTAAAAAGAGATTCTTCAAAGGTTTTCAAAATACTCTCCTGGCTATAATATTCTCTTCTTTCCCATAAAAAAAAATAAACAAAAAATCATAAACTTCTTAAATGCTACAACTCACACAGATCTCATCTTTCTCTGACAATACTTGTCTAGACAGTTTTAAGTACTGAATTCAGCTCTCCACTAACAAAGGTCACATCACTAACCCATCTTTAATTTTTGCTGTCCACCAATTTTGCACAATATCTCCACAGTTAAGTCTACCATTTGTCTTGCAGAAAAATGAGTCATCGGGAAGTCAGTAATTCCTTCAATGGAGAAAAGAATCTACAACCACATCCTTACTCTCATCTGGAAGATGAGAAAGGGGATTTCTCTGAGGAGGAAGAAGTCAGTCGCCTCCTGTTATTTCTTTTAAGAGAAATTGCGTTTGGAAAGAAGGGGAGTATGTGAGGTATATATGTGAACACATGCAAACCATCAACACCTGCAATTAGCTCTGGGTAATAACAGAGAACAATACTTATTGACTTTCCTTACTCCAATTTAAAATATACTATTGAAACCACCAACTTCATTTCAAGCAGTCAAAAGCTCAGCCACTGGCACTTGTTTTAAAACATGCCCTGGTGTCAAGAAGGCCCTCACTTTAACCTGGAACTGAAACCTAAAAGCAGTGTGGCCTTGAGCAAGCGGCCTACCATCTGAACTCCAGTTTTCCAGAAAACATACTTATTCATTGCATATATTATGATAAATTAGATAAACAAAATATACCAATTTCCAGCTCACTGCATAAATCATAACTATGAAATATATATGCAGGATTAATGTTGAGATCACAAAGATGAGCACTCCAATACCAGGCACTTAATGGTTTCATGGGGAAAAACACAGGGAGATCTTAAAAATAAGATAGTCATGTTTTTTTATTCTTACTGACAAGGAGACTATAACATTCCTTCATAAAAGAGCATATAATTAGGTTTCCCCTCTCAAAAAAATTATTAACTTCTAACAATTAAAAACTTCCCAACATAAGGAAGCCCAGATCTATGTAGGTATATTTAATTAAATTGCCCAAGGGGAAGCATGGCAGCAATGAAAGAGCATGGATTAAGGAGTCTGAGGATTTCAACTTGAACACTTACTAGCTATATGTGTTTAAGTCACTTATCTATCTTTTCTGAATTTGAAAATCTCTTAAAGTTCAGAAAGGGTAAAATTATATACATGAATGCTTGGTATACACAATAAAATTTGGTGCTATTCTCTTTCCCTTATAAAATGTTAACTCAGAAAGATAGGCTGTATCGGCATGAGGTGGAGAGGGCCACCCTTTGAATTTAGAGACCCAGTGATTTAGAAGGAGTCTGCAGAGGAAGTATAGGATAGGCAATTCCCAACTAAGAGAAACAGTGCTGTCCAAGAGTTTACCTACAAGCCCATTATGTGAAAAAAGAATTCATCCTTTTCAGATAAATTCTTATGATCATAAAGGTTTTTTGTTTCTGTTTTTAAGGCTCAAGTTGCAAGTCACTGATACTAGCTCCCAGATGAAATCTCTACTCCTCTGGATTTCAGTGATAAAAAATTAGTTTGTCTGTCTTCTCTGCTCTGATGTCCCTAAAACAAATACATGGAACAAATACATGGGTACTATACAAAGCATATCACACAATTAAATCCTTTAATCTTCACCTAATCCATTCACTTGAGGAAACTAAGGCACAGAAATGTTAATTAACCTGCCCAAGGTCATACAACTAGTAAGTAATGGAGCCAGAATCTGAGCCCAGGCATTCTAGCTCCAGAGTCAATTAACAATTTAACTTCAATATCCTGCACCTCTTGATAGAAAGATGATTTACCTTACCATTCTCTCCTCTTTCCAAGTTCAAAACTGTGTAGACCCTGCCCCACACAAAGAAAAACTAAAGGAAGAAAGAGGAAGATGACTTGTGTATAAAGTCTAGTGAAATAAGACAGTCAGAGGAAGACAAATACCATAGGATTTCACTAATATATGGAATCTAACTGAACTATGAGACAGACTCACAGAGAGCAGGTTGACAGCTGGGGGTGTGGTTTGGGGGGTGGAGAAATCAAGCAAAAAGGAAAATGGACATATGAATATGGACAACAGCATGGTGATTGTGGGGGGAGGGGAGGTGGTAGAAGTAGAAGAGGATAAATAGCAATGAAAAAAATAGAATAAAAAATAAACTACTAAAAATAATTATTGATAATAATAATAATAAATTCAAGGAACCAAAATGAATAAAATCTGAAATGAACTGGTGTCAACAATACAACATAGCCAACAACCCATATAAGATATGAACATGTCAGAATTAAGTATTTTGGAAACTATGGTAGATATATCAAAGAAAGATCAGTAATATTCACCATTTATATAAAGTTCATGTATGTTTAAACAAATCACTTTTAAAATTCAAGTTTTTAGAGAAAAGCTCCAGAAAAAAACAAGCCTCCTTATATTAATATTCAAAGGACATTAAGAAAATGGCTATTACATTTCAAGGTAAAAATCCCTCAATACAAGGATAAGAATATTTATTTAAATAGCAAAGAAAATACTAGTTCTCTTCTAGCTACTCTTGATGTATATTGTGTTTGTGGCCATATCATTCATTATCTGGTTATAACTGAACCTTTCTGTTTCAGTAGCCATGGCACTGAGAACTATTAGACATATCAATAGTGACTTAGTTAATTCAGTACCTATGAGGAACTACAGAGCCAGGTACATTACATATACACATTACATCAGGGCTGCAGGAACCCTGACCATCTTGCTCTCCACAATGTCCTCCACTGCCTAGCACATTATTCTCTCCATTTTCCAGATAATACAACAGAGGAAAGCAGAGGCCGAGGCCTTACTCAAGGCCACACATCTAGCCAGTAAGCTAGAGAACTCTCATTTGAATCCAACTTTGCCTGATTTCAAAGAACACACTAATTCTTCTATCACACTACCTGTATCTGCCATACTGTCTTGAAAAAAAAATCACATGGTATAAATACATTGTTGAATGGAAAAAAAAGTCCAGGGCAATGCATTAAATTTCTAGTATTTATATACAAGGGACAGAAATGTTTCTGTAGGTGTAACTAATATAAGCATGGTTAGTAAAGCATGGGTTATTTTTACGAGCTTTCTAAAGACTAATAATAGAATGTGAGAAGCTGGAGGGCATTAAGAGACATTTATTTTGCACTTCATTTCTTCTATATTTTTTTAAATTTTGTATCAATATAAGGCTGCCAACATTAGCAAATGAAAATACAGAATACCTAGTTAAGTTTGAATTTTTGATATATGAAAAATTTTGTAGTATAATTACATCCCATGCAATACTTGGGACATACTGTATTTTTTGGACTATAAGATGCACTCCCCGTGTCCCCCCCCCCCCCAGCAAATTTGGGAGGAAAATGCAGCAGCGACCCTGCTCCTGCCTCCTGTGACCCCATTCCACTACCACTCCCCCACAGTGAGCCAGGTAAGCTACATTCGGACTATAAGACATACCTCCTTTTCCTCCCAAATTGGGGGGAGTGTGTCTTATAGTCCAAAAAATACGGAATTTATACTGATCGCCAATTTGTTGATTACATAATTCAAATTTAACTGGGAATCTATTACTTTATCTGGAAAACCTATTTATCCATATATTAGCTTAGGAAAAAACTCAATTTTTCAAAATCATTTTTAATTTAACACCTTTTCAATTCCTGAAAAACTGTAAAATAATGACAGAGTTGCCAAATCCCTTAGAAATTTCTAAAGATTTTAGCTGTGATCATACGATTTTCCAAAAATGGGTCAGCAACACTAGTTTCAACAGAGGATAAAAATCGAATAGGATATTTGGTTTTATTTAGAAACAGAAATGTTATAATTGACTAATCATTTTACTTGTTTCAACAAGTTGTACTGGTAACATGTAGGCACAGCTTTTATGTAGTAGACAATCAGTGCTTAAAACATAAAACAAATCATTCTGCCCAATGCAGATTACATGGCAACTAACAAGTGAAAATATGTTTTATGCTAAAAATAACTCTAGTAAGAGAAACTGTCCCAAATGCATACAATTTTCTAGATATCTTAAACAATTCTGACTGTAAGAGGAGTACAATATTAAGAGCTTCTGCAATGGTTTGTGGCTTGTCAAAGTTGCTCAGCATCTGTTACCGCATTTAAATTTAGCATTTGTCTCGTTCATAGCTGCATCAGCACTACCTGAACTTAGCTCTCAAATGTGAGGCTGTAGTCATTTGCAGGTACTTTGTCATAAATTCAACTGGCCATGACAGCAACACTTACCCTTTCAGTAAGAATTCATATTCTAGGATAATGTTATTGAACTATTGCTCCAAAAGGAGACAAATGACACCAGCATCACGCAGTCATCCAAGAGGAAACACTCAGCCTCTTTTTAGCAACTTCTGCCTCATTTTTATAGTCTTGATCAAAAGAGCAGTTGTGAGCAATATTTTTATTTTGCAGTTGGCATTTATGAATCTTTTTTAATTCCTTCAATAATAATAATGTCTATTATTTTACTCTCCCAAATCAAAGACAATCAGGTATCAAGAAACCTTGTCTTTACAAGATATTTCAAAATACTGATTCAAAATCAATAGTCTTGTCCTTCTTTTATAAAATGGAAAGATAAATTACCCATCCAAAGTGAAAATGCCAAGGGGATCAGAGGATTAGAAAAGAACTCAAGTTCTGTTATTACTGATTCGACCACACATGGGAAGCCTACATGAATGACGTTGTTGAGTGGCAGAATTAGAGAAATAAGGGCACAGTCTGGGAACCAACAGGCAAAGTGACTGGAAGAAAAAACCCTGTAAACTGGCACTTAAAATACAAGATGACATAAGGATACCACACCCAAACGAAAGAGACAGGAAAAGCTTCTGAGACCCCTGCAGAGAGTCCTAAAGAACAGATGGGACTTAGGACAGAAAGAGTGATAAAAGAGGTCCCCACATAGAGGCAAGGATGCATCGTACCTTCTGAGAACTGCAAGTAGTTTCTTGCATCTGGATTGAGGTTGAAGGAGGAGGAAGGACAGAAGCAGACATGATGAGGGTGCTGCATACTGTTCTTAAAGAGTTTAAATATTTAGCTGTGAAAGACCTATGAGAAGCAAAAGAAACTGGGAAAAAAGGCCAGATACCAGACAATTTTTAGAAATAGGGATGAAAGTGAAAAATAAATAAAAATGGGGGATGGATTCAAGAATTAATTAAGAGCCATAAGCAACAGGACCTGGCAATATGGATGGAACAAAGATGAGTCTAGCACGAATCCCAGCTTTTCTGTTTCAGTTACTGACTATCCAGTCAGTAATACCAATCACCTAGACAGAAAATATAAAAAGAACAGCATATCAGGGGTATGACTCTTCTAGAAATAAAATCTGTCCTTATCAAGAGTCTAAAAGGCTGAATCATTGTACCTTATAATGCTGCCACGGACTGAATTATATGCCCCCAAAATTCATATGCAGAAGCTGTAACCCTCAATGTGACTGCATTAGGAGATAAGACTTCTATGACCTTATAAGATAAAAAGGAGAAGATATCACTTGCTCCCTCCCCTCCTTCTTCCTACCCCCTCTCTCCACATGTAAACACCAAAGAAAGGCCATGTGAGGACACAGTGGCTATCCACAAGTGACGAAGAGAGTTTTCACAAAAACCAACCTCTGCAAGACCTTGATGGCAGACTTCCAGCCTCCAGGACCATGAGGAAATAAATTTCTGTTGTTAAGCCACCCAGTCTATGGTATTTGCTGTGACAGCCCAAACTGACTAATATACAGGGTGGGGGAAAAGTAGGCTTACAGTTGTAAGTATGCAAAACACAAAGTTTATTCTTATATTATCATTTATTAATCATTGTATTATTTTCCATATGAACAACCATAAACCTACTTTTGCCCCACATTGTAGATTTCAACTTTTCCACAGCCCTTACACCAAAAAACACATTAGTCACTATGACTCTCCTCTCCTCCAATCAGAACCCATGGAACAAGGGCTGGGCACCTCACTCAAGGAAAGACAATCTAAGTGCTGACCTGAAAGGTAAAACTGGGCTAGTCTCTCTTGGGAATTTGAGAAACATTCTAAAAATAAACCAACCACTGGTAGAGCTAGAGTTGAAAAGAAAGAAGAGGAGTAAAGAATGAAGAGGCACATGCAAGCCTATGTTATGAGAGAGCAAACAAGTCAGTTGATAGAGACAGAGAAACAGAGCTTCAGAGAACTAACACAGCCAATGGCAGGGAAACAGAATAATTGGTCCCTAAGATGCAGTCACTGACACTCCTCTGTCTTACAGAGAGCTCCATTTTGCCAGAGGTAATTAGTATGAGGTTCTTTGTGCTATGAAACAACCTGCTTGGTGTAGCAACCCACCATCACCTCCCAAATAACCGGATCCCTTCACACACCCCTCTTAACAACAAGTATTCTTTCTCCATATGAACACTCTACTTCCAATAAGGATGAGAGATATAAAGCAAAGATAACTTTAATAGGACCATGGAGATCATTAAGAATCCTACAGGGAAGATAATTACATCAGAAAAACAAGGCTTAGGGTAACTGCTCTTATGGCAGATACATAAAATACTATGAAGTATTCAATTTTGATCAGTGCCTGAGAAAAGGTATTAGGTTCAATCAAATAAAACATTCACCCACTACTGAAAAAGGAATTTTTGATCTAACTGAGAAGGTTTCATTCTACTAATGAAACCACTAACCGTAAACATTTAAAATAATGGTATTTTTGGCAAAAATATTCCAGTTATAACAGGCTAGAAGTAGTAGTTTCACTTTAAACTCTACTAGAAAAATAAGCCAAATATGTATATCAAAAATCTAAAATATCACTACCAAACAGAAATTGAATCCATAATTTATAAACTAGGAGGAAAAAAGATGAAATAAAGAATACTCAAATAATCTGTAAGAGGTAGGGAACAGAGGGGGAAAAACAGGAAAAGAAACAGTAAACACAAAACAAGGGGACTAAAATAAACCCAGGTATCTATATTCATAATAAACACAAATGGATCAGACTCACTTATTAAAGAATAGATTCACTATCCAGATGTCAAAAATGAATTGAGACCTGTAGAATAAGTATAGTTTAATATCACTGATCTATATTTTTAAAATATATAAAATATGCTACATATGTTCTCTCATAATACTCATATGTACTACAAATATGTACATTTGTGCTCTCATAATATAAATAATTAATTAAAAGGAGACGTTCTAAAATCAATTATAATACCAGTTACTTTTAGGTGTGGACAGCTGGAAGATATAGCCTGGATCAGAGGGAGGTCAGAGGGGATTTTACCTTTCTCTATTTTTTTAAGGAAACTATACTTTTGTAATGTTTTTAAAGTATATATGTAGAAAGTAACTGGGTTGAAGTATTTATGCATGAAATAGTGAAATGTCTGGGATTTGCCTCACTGAAATGGAAGGAACAGAAGACACAAGACCTGGGCGTGAGCCAACAGTGATTACAACTGAAAGGTAATGCCAGGGTTCACTGCAATCATAATTCACTGTCATGTGCACACTGTGAAATCTGCATTTGAAACTCTGATAATGAAAATTAGAAGAATAAGAGATTGGCAGTAAACATATGAAAATATTAATATCTAATTTGGAGGATAGGACTAGGGATGATTATTTCCTTCTTACTTATTTCTAATCCCATCATCCTTCCTCAGGGAAAAAAGATTTCACCTCCAACTATTCAATTATTTGGAAATATTTTTTTTTTTACCATTGGTAAATGCTTCCAAAAAAATAATTTCTTCAGGCTAGATTACTTAACTTCCAGCAAACTGAGAGAAAATATTATGAAAAGACTTCTGCAAAAATTAGTATGTGGTAAGGAACTTTCACTTTTACCATTAAAAACAAAATTTTACTCTGATTTTTTGGAGGCTACTCTGCTAGTTTGGCCAACCAGTTTTAGATCAAGAGTCTTAGAAGCAGAGCGCACAGCCCTGGCTTAGCCAGCCCCACAGGAGAGGGAGCCACAGGGCAGGATACGATGAACACTGCTGTGGTTCTACTCGCGAACTCAAACACAGGGCAGACACCAATCCCCACCTGGGGAAAGGATGGCCAAACTCAAGGGAGCACATAAACATAATCTGTTCTGACTGAAAGAAAACTTATCTTTCATATATATTCATATGACAATATAATAGTTAGTCACATAATATCTAAGTTGATACTCTAATATGAAGAAGTGTCATAATAATCCATAACATGTAGAGATACAGAAATCAAAACTTTGACCAAGAATCCATATACTCTAAGCAAGTTTTGGTAAAACTAATATTGTCTCATTCCTTTCCCAGGAATTTCCTAATAGGAAGAAAAAAAACACTTGTTGACTTTTTGTAAAGAAAAATATATACCCGTATTTTTGGACTATAAGACCCACACCCCAAATTTTGGGGGAAAGGAGGTGCATCTTATAGTCTGAATGTAGCTTACCTGGTTCACTGGGGGGGGGGGGGTCAGCAGCCTATGTTATTTATGTTATTAAATAATTTACCACATTTTTTGCTTTGAAATTTTTTTCTTACTTTCCTCCTCTAAAACCTAGGTGCATCTTATAGTCCAAAAATTTGTTATAACACAGAAATGAAAATATTTTATTATAGATATACTTATACAACAACTATATTTATACTAACAAACATTTATTAAATTAACTTTTGTTTTGAAAGTCACTTCCTTTCATTTTTAAGACTTTTGGCCTGAGGTGAAAGGTTCCTTGTCTTTTAAAAAAGTCTACATGTTCTTACCTTAATGGCAGACTCCTTAAAGCTCAAAGTAGCTTTATAAAGACTTTTACCAGACTCACAGACACTTCTAGAATGACATATTACATTCTACGATGCTTTTAAGTTAAGCCCCCTTGTTTACTGCTCATACCCAACTATGAAGTCAATTTTATAATTAGCACTGCAAAACACGTAGCTCACAGATAAGCTGGAGCTCCCTGAGGTTTGGTTAGATAACGAATCAGTTGTGTGTACGTATGGGATTAAAATCTCAGGCTGCTGTTATCATTCAACTGACTATTTGAAAGGCTGACCTTTATTTTTTAATATACCACACAAATCAACTCTGTTTATAGTCCATTGTATTGTATTCATTTCTTTCCTCCTCCACCCTCATCCATAATTTTTTTAAAATAAAAAACAGTCCACACATACACATTAGCAAACTATGGATTCCAATGTTTTCTCTCTGGACACCCATTTTTACATATTTTCCCTCCATAATCTCATCTCTTAGTAAATCCCTATGGGACAGGAGCCCTCAATTGTTAAGTCACACCAAACATGGTGACTCAGAGAAAAGATGCAGATGCTTCTGAGAATGAAGATTCAGCCTCTTTCTCTCACTCCCAAGTTAAACTCAGGGGAATTCAGGTTTGTTGGGCAGTTTGCCCATTTGCTACCACATTTTCATGGAGGCACCAAGACTCAACAGGCCAGCATATTTCTTAGGCAGAAACATGCAGGGAAATCCCTTCAAGGGCTGTCCTCGCAGGCAAACACTGGGTAGACATCAAACTGCATAGGCCTATAGCTAGCTGCTCATAAAGCACTCATTCCAGTCACATAATGTCCCTGGGGAAGCTGAAAATGTGCAGAGGGATTAACTCTGTGCGGCAGAATTCCCTGGTGCAATTTCTACACTGGCAACAAGGACTCCAGAGAAATTACTTTGGCTTCCAGCCTCCTGCCCTTTTGCTGCCTGGAATGAGGCAATTCTCCAGGTAAGACTATGTCCTTGGTGCTTAGGAAAAGCAGGGATACTTAAGGTGTCCCCATGGGACCCAAAACATGGCCAGCTGCTGTACTGCATTAGGACTTATCAATTGCTGGAGGAGGTAACAATACAGAAGATATCTGTCACTTCTCAGCCCCCTCTCAGTGACAGGATTTTCTCTGAGTTTGTGAGATCTCAGTGTTGATACTGGGGCAGAACAATATGTGGTTTTGTCAGGTGTAACTGAATGATTCCTCAGGGTAAAGTCCTAAAGCAGCAATTTTCAAAGTTTTTCATTTCACAGCACACATACACTAAATTACTAGTTCTGCAGCACACCCAAAAATATTTTTTCCTATGTGACCAAAAAAATTGGTATAATTTTAATTTATTCCCATCAAATGGCTATTATTATATTGTTTTTTATCATTTTTTTTCATTTGACAATCTAAGGGAAAAGAGGTCAGTGCCCCTGAGTAAATAGTCAGGTACTTACTACATGTTTTAAAAAATTTTGTGGCACAGTGGTTGAAAACCTCTGTCCTAAAAGATAGATAGTGAATGGGAACAACTTCTGTAAATACAGATGAAACTGGAATTAGGAGGTGAGAGGGTAGATGAGAACATTACAACCATGGCACTTTGACTTATCTACCCACCCAAACTACCTTGATTAATGCCCTTCACCGAAGGTCATTTCCTAGTGTTAGTCCTTATAACTTTTAAAATAACTCTACTTCCACCATTTCCCCATTATTGTTCCAAATTGTTTCTCCAGTTCTGGAATCTTTTCTACAAAAATTATGAAGAGTGTTGTCTATCATATCACCTATTCAGCTATCGCTGAGTTATAAGTACTATACATAATTAGATATTTTTATCCTTCCCTATCAATCAGTGCCTCCTGAATTCGGTTTGTGCCTTTCATAATTTCCCTTTTGCTGAATTTGGACAAGGGTAAAGATAAAGTTTACAAACCTTACTAAAAAAGTGACAGGCTCAAATTTCTGAGAGGAAATCCTCTGGGAAGAAAACAGCACATTAGTGTGATAGTGAATATGGCTGTTTTTCTTCCCTGTACTATGCCTGTGGTGGCTAGTACCAAAGACAGCAGCTATGCCGACATCTTTGCTCAGAGAAGCGCTACATGGGAAGGGCTCATGAATGATCCCATTCTCTCACTTTCTCTGAGCCCACTCTTTGCACTACTTTTCATACAATACTTTTCAGCCAGAAAAAAATTATAAATTTATTTGAAATTATTAATGCCTAATAAATTATTAATGCTTAATAATTTAAAATATCTTATCTGAAGACACAGAAAATTTTGTGAGCTTTTACCCTTTCTAAGACAAGTTGCTAATAACATTGCACAGATGCAGAAATAGGTCACAGAGATTACTAACTTTCCCAAGCTCACATAACTCAGACATTTTTTAAGCCATCATATTTCTACAGCCATTAGTATGTGGCAGTACTGAAAATTCTATGTAATAGAACATCAAAATTATCTAAAAGCTTCAGCCGAAACTAATGTAATTCAGCTGTAAGAAACTTTGGGGGCAGAGAAGAAAGAAAAATGGGCTTAAAACCCTTACTCAATCAGACTGCATGTATATCCTCAGTAGATAGTCTAAGAAATAAATTGTTAAGTTTTCCATGCAATTTTGCTGATTAAAAAACAACTTTATTCTTCAGGCATAAATTTATCACCAAGTACTCCCTTTAAGATATAAAAGTTTTCACATATATATTCACTACTAGATGTCTAAAATGCAGGCTTGGTTGTAACTCACAAATGAAAGCAATAATTTGTTATCTGACTCTTTTTAAAACTGCTAGTCAATAACATAATAATACAACTGCATTTAAGAATTGACTGCTATTGCATTTACTATAATAATGATTTCTCCAGAGAATAAAATAGCCTCCAATTTTTAGTGCAATTTTTAGGCAGTCAACCACCACTAATTTTACTGTTTGACATGAAATCATTTATGAAATAGCCTGCATATATTCTTGTCTCCTTAAACAGAGCCATGCATGTTACACACACATTTCCCTTAATACTACCAATAGCTCCGTATTAGATACACCCAACTTCAGGTAAGAAAACTCAGGCTCAGAGAGATAAAGAGTTTTCCCTTACATTCATGAAGCTTATAAGCAACGGAGCTAACATTTAAAGCCAACCCAAGTCTGATGACATTAAAGCCAAGTCCTTTCCACCAAATCATAGCTCTGAGCTCTAATAATAATAATAGTAAAGAAAAGCAAAAAGTTATTTACCTTTAGATTAAGTAGTCCCATGCAACTATGCTTTCAGAGTTCCCAGACTGCTTTATAAACTTCTCTTAAAAGAACATGTCACCAGATCTCGGCAGGCACCAAACCCTGTGGGGCAAATCTGCTTAATGGGGTCAGCCCCCACACAGCAGCTTGTACACTGTAGTCAGGGTCAGTCCTCACAGCCAGACAACCTGAGGGCTAGGCCCACCCATGGATGGGCCAAAAGCAATTGAGACTGAACTTCAACAGGAGAGCTCACAAAACCCATGCAAGGGGCATTCCTGGAACACTTAGCTCAGGTGATCATGGAGGCTGAACCACTGAGCCACACAGGACATCTATTTCAAAGGTCACTCTACCAAGATGGGTGGTGGTAACAGCAGATCTACAAAGCACATAAAAATAAATAGAGAGGCAAGCAAAATGAGGAGACAAAGAAACATGCCCCAAATGAAAAAACAGGATAAATCCCTAGAAAAGGAACTAAATGAAATGGAGACAAGCAACCTAGCAGAGAGTTGAAAAACAATGGTTATGAGAATGCTCAAGGAACTCAGAACTTCAACAAATGAATAACCAAAACACCCACCTCAGAACAAAAGATACAAATAGAATAAAAGTATAAGAATAGGAAAAGATATTTATGCAAATAGAAACAAAAAAGCTGGGTTGCAATACTTATATTAGACAAAATAGACTTCAAAACAAAGGTTATAGTAAGAAACAAACAAAAAGGACATCACACATTGATAAAGGGATCAATCCAATTACGGGACAGAACTCTTGTAAATACTTATGTAACCAACAAAGGGGCAAACATTGCTCCTAAATATATAAAGCAAAAACTGATAGACATTAAGGGAGAGATCGACAGTAACACAGTCATAGAGGCTTTTAAAGCCCATTGACATCCATGGATAGATCATCCAGGCAAAAAAATCAACACGGAAAGAATACCCTTAAATGACACATAAAACAGATGAATTTAATTGATATTTTCAGAACATTTTGCCCCAAAATAGCAGAATATACATTCTTTTTAAGTACACATGGAACATTTTCCAGAATAGACCACATGATAGGCCACAGAACAAGTCACAATAAATTTAAGAAGGCAAATCACATCAAGCATCTTCTCAGACCTTATGCTATGAAACTACAAATCGATAACAAAGAAAGAAACTGAGAGGTACACAAACACATAGAGGCTAAATAACATGTTACTAAACAATGAATGAGTTAACAATGGGGTCAAAGAAGAAATCCAAAGATAACTTGATACAAATGAAAACGAAAACACAAAAACCCTAAATCTAAGGAACACAGCTCAAGCAATCCTATGAGAAATATCACAGCAGTGTAGGTTTACCTCAAGAAACAAACAATCTAACCTTACACATAAAGGAACTAGAAAAAGAACAACAAAGCCCCAAGTGAGTAGAAAAAAGGAAGTAATAAATGATCAGAGCATAAGTAAATGAAAGAGTATTAGAAACAATACAAGAGATCAATGAAACCAAAAGCGGGCTCTATGAAGATAAACAAGACTGACAAACCTTTAAATACCATCATCAAGAGAAAAAGAGAGGTCCCAAATAAATAAAATAAAAATGAAAGAGGAGAAGTAATAAGTGACACCCCAGAAATAAAAATGATTATGAGAAAATATTACAAACAACTATATGCTAACAAACAGGACAATCCAGGAGAAATGGATACATTCCTAGAAACATACAATCTTCCAAGACTGAATGAACCAAGAAGAAACAGAAAATCTAAACAGACTGATTACAACAAACAAAATAAAAGCAGTTATCAAAAAATTCCCAGCACACAGAAGGCCTGGACTGAATGGCTTTACAGGTGAATTTTACCAAATATTCAAAGAGGAACTTACACCTACCCTTTTCAAACTATTCTAAAAAATTAAGGAGAAGGGAGGACTGCCAAACTCATTTTTGAGGCCAACATTATCTTATTCCAGAACCAAATAAAGTCACTACAGAGAAGGAAAATTACAGGCCAATATCCCTGATGAACATAGATACAAAAATCCTAAACAAAATATTAGGAAACAGAATTTAGCAATACATTAAAGAGATTATATACCCTGATCAAGTGGGATCTAATCCTGGGATACAATATTTCTATAATATCCACAAATCAATAACAAGATACACCACATAAACAAACTGAAAGATAAAAATTATATGATATCAATAGATGCAGAAAAAGCATTAGACAAAATCCAATGCCCATTGATTATAAAAACTCTCAGCAAACTAGGAACAGAGAGAATATGTCTCAATATAAGAGTCATATATGAGAAACCCACACCTAACATTACACTTAACAAAAACACTAGAAGTGTTTCCCTTAAAATCAGGAATAAGACAGGGATGTCCACTTTCATCTCTCTAATTCGACACAGTTCTAGAAGTCCCAGCATTGCATTCAGACAAGAAGAAATAGAAGACATCTAAATTGGAAAAGAAAAACTAAAAACTGTCATTAACTGCAGATGACATGATACTGTTCATAAAGAACCCTGAATATTACACCAAAAAACTACTAGAACTGATATGTGAATTCAGTAAAGTAGCAGGATACAAAATAAATATTCAGAAATTGGCAGCATCTTTAGACACCAATAATGAACTATCAGAAATAGAAACTAAGAAAACAATCCAACCTTTTATTGCATCAAGAAAAATAAAATACACACAGATAAATTTAAGGAAATAAAAGAACTATACTTAGAAATTTATAATATACTGAAGAAAGAAACTGAAAATGATAAAAGTTAATGGAAGTATATACTGTGCTCATGGATAGGAAAAATTAACATCATTAAAATGTCATACTACGCAAAACTCTCTATAGATTTAATATAATTTCTATCAAAATCCAATGGCATTTTTCAAAGAACTACAATAAATAATCCAAAAATTTATAACAAACCATAAAAAACCCCAATAGCCACAGAGATCTTCATAAAAAAGAATGTCAGATGTATCACACTGCCTGATATCAAACTTTACCCCAAGGTTATAATAAACGAAATATGAAACTGACATAAAAACAGACACACAGATCAATAAAACAACAGACAGCCCCAAAATAAACCCATACCTTTATAGTTAATTCATCTATGACAAAGGCACCAAGGACATACAATGGGCTAAAAACAGTCTATTCAGTAAACGGTGTTGGGGAAATTGGACAGATATATGTGAAAAAATGAAACTAGACCACCTTCTTATACCATATACAAGAATAAATTCAAAATGATTAAAGACTTAAAAGAAAGACTCAAACCATAAGACCCTTAAAAGAAAACAAAGGCAGTTGAATCTTTCACATTTCTCTCAGAAATATTTTTTCTGATATATCTCCCCAAGCAAAGCAAACAAAAGGAAAAAACAAACAAAAAAACCCAAATGGGACTATATCAAACTTACAAGATTTTTCACAGCAAAGGAAACAATCAACAAAACAAAAAGACAACCTACTCAATGGGAGGATATATTTGCCAGTGACACATCCAATAAGGGGTTAATATCCAAAATTTATAAAGAACTCATACAACTCAACACCACAAAAAAATCCAATTAAAAATGGGCAAAGGACCTGAATAGACATTTCCCCAAAGAGGACATACAGATGACTAATAGGTATATTAGAAGATACTCCATGTCACTAATTGTCAGTAAAAGAAAATTAAAACCACAATGAGATACTACCTCATACCTGTCAGAATGGCTATCATCAGTAAATCAACAAACAACCAGCTTTGGCAAGGATGTGGAGAAAAGGGAACCCCCATATCCTGTTAGTAGGAATACAGATTGGTGCTGCCACTAGGAAAAACATTATGGAGTTTCATCAAAAAATTAAAAATGGAACTGCCTTATAATTCAGCAATTTCACTTGTGGATGGATATTTATCTGAGGAACACTGAAACACTAATTCAAAAGAATAAATGCACCCCTATGTTCATTGCAATGTTATTTACAATAGCCAAGGTTTGAAAGCCACCCAAGTGCCCATCAGTGGATTAAAAAAAGTGTTACATTTACACAATGAAATATTACTCAATTACAAAAAAAAATCATTTGTGACAGCAGGATGGACCTAGAAGGTATTATGCTAGGTGAAACAAATCTGTCAGAGAAAGACAAATACCATATGATTCCAGTTACACGTAGAAGTTAAGGACCAAAACAAACAAAATAGAAACAAGAGGGTTGGGTGCTAGGTGAAAACAATGAAGGAATTAAGAAGTATAAATTGCAAGTCACAAAATAATCACAAGGATGTAAAGTACGGCATAGGGAATATAGTTAATAGTATCATAATAACTATGTACGGTGCCAGGTAAGTACTTGAAATATCAGGGGGACCAGTTTGTAAAGTATGGTTGTCTAACCACTATGCATACATGTGAACCTAATACAAAATAATATTAAATGTAAACTGTAATTGAAAAAAAAAAAAAAGAAAAGAACACACCACCATTTTACTAGTTGCAAGATCCTGGGCAAGTCACTGAACTTCTCTGAGAGGCTACTATAAAGTGGGCATTAGCAATAACATAATACGTAAAGTGATTAGAAGTAATAGGCATACAAAAGCTATTGCTGTCATTATTTTGTCCTCTACTAATGTTTAGACACTAATCTCTCCACTTTGCTGTTTCCAACTTGCTATCAGGTTAACCATGTTTATTAAATAAGTAACTCCTTAAAACAAATAACATTTGACCATTTCTGGTCTGGGACTTGCAAATTGTACCATGTTTTACCTATGCAGTAAATAGAGTACATGGCTTTAGAACATCTCCTTTCCCATTGCCAAAAACTATACATACTTTTTGTACTACTGAGGAACCTCAAAATCGCCCCTACAATACTTCAAAGGGGTAGAAATGAAGTCAATAATTGCAAACTCCAAAATTCAGTTGGCAAAAAAAAAAAAAACAACAAAAAAAAAACAACTGACACTTAAAGGTGTTGCCTACCAGAAAAGACAGATAGGGAGGGAATAGGTTTGATATATGGCAAGACCCAGATAAAGAAACAGGGGAGGAAAGGCAGAAGAAATAATGAGGTGAGGAAGCTAAAAGGGAGAAGAGATAAAAAGATGGAGTGGCAGCAAGGTAATTTAGAAAGTGCTTAAAAAATTCCTTAGCATTCACCAGCCTAACAGGAGCAGGAGCCAGGTGTTACCTGAGGTTATAGAGGCACAGGAAGGACTGAATCATCTCCCACCAAAGTGAAACCTGGCCTTGCTTAGAAAGGCTTAATTATTATTAACAACAGTATTAGCAACAGAAAGGCTAAGTATTCTTTCCTAACTTTAAGAAAATCAACAGCAAAACAATGGTATAAATGTATTTATACAACGCATTTTAAAAAACCCTCTGCATTACTTCAGCAAGTTTTAACTGTGCACTTCCATCTCCCTAGGCATGGGGCACAAGGAGATTTAGCATGAAGATACTTGCACAGGGTCCTTCCACTCTCATTTAAATAATTTTGCACTTTTATCTAATTTTGAATTTGTAACTTTGGTTTTTTATGTAAGAGGATCATCCCAAATTTTATAAACTCTACCCCTCCAAATCTGTACCTTCCTATATCTGAAGCATATGACAAACCAGAACAAGGACAAGTATCTAACTTCTGAGCTATGAATCTAGTGGAAAACAGTAATTACACTGCAATATGATGCAGAAATTCTGTGAGAGTCCAGAGGAATTCAATGCTGTCACCATGAGTCAGAAAAAATTTGGAGGAAACGTGACAGGTGATTGTCCTGAAGGGTGCACAAGTTAGGAGAGTGTGGGGAAGAGCCACAAGAGGTAAAGGCATCTCTAGCTAAGGGTAGATGTTTGCCAAAGCAATGAAACCATAAAGAAAACAGAATTTACAGTGATCCGTCACCTATCATGGGAGTTATGTTCCAGAGACCCCCGCGATAGGCGAAATTCTGTGAAGTAGCAGTGTTATATTTATTTTATTACTTATATATATTTTAAGGGTTTATAAACCCTTCCCACACTCCTATAAATCTTTCTCACTCTCTTCTTAACCTTTCCCACATTCTTATAAACACTTCATATGCTCTTAAACACTTTCTACACTCTTAAACCTACGTAATTTTAACAGCATATGAAATTCTATATGGTTACTCACCAGTGAAGTATACAGTTGTCCCTTGCTATATTGAGGTTCACTTACTGGGGCTTCATTGTATCGCCCCATTTTAAAAAACCCATGATACAGTGAAGCCCCAGTAAGTGAACCGCAATATAGTGAGGGATAACTGTAATGACAGTGGTTCTACTGTACTGGGCTACCAAACTAGACAGAAGCTAGAAAAGCAATGTTTTCAGCTTCATCGGGACTTTGCCTGGAAACAAACTGTTTAGATACAGTGGCGAGTGGAGGAGGGATTACTAAAATTTATATTCTGGAGAAACAATTCTGGCAAAAGGGCAAATAATTCACCAAAGAGAAAAAAAAAAAACTAGTGATAATACAACCCGATGTTAAGTTGTTAAAACACCTTAATCGAAAAAAAATGTAAGCCTAGATTAAGGCAGTGGTAAGGAAAATGGAAGGAAATATACTTATTAGATAATCAAGACTATTCAATGGCCACTAGAAGTATGTTCAGGATAGGTGGAATGAGTGAGGGACAGCAACAGACACTGACTCTCCAAGATTCTAATCTTGGAAACTAAAAACACTGGGACACCCTTAACTTAAAGAATAACCGCAAAAATAGCAATGTTATCTGTTTTCAGAAAAAGGAGTGGGGATGTATTCCTTAGAGACATAGAGCTTGAAATGCCTTTGGAAAATAGGAATTATTAGAATTTAAGTTCCACGAGGGTAGTCATTTTTGTTGTTGGCTACTTATCCCCACCCCCCAGAGGGTTATATCCCAAGCATCAGAAATAGTGGCTGACCCAGAGTAGGCACTCAATCAATATTTGTTGACAGAATGAGTCAATTACATCTGTGGATCTAAGGAGGAAAGAATTTGAAACACAAAAGCAGGGAATCACTGGCTTCTAGGTGTTGCTGAAGTTAAAGCAGATTTGATCAGAAAGAAGGTAGAGGTGAACAAGAAGGGTGAACTGAGGTAGGGAACACTGGCAAACATGAACATTCAAAACTATACAGGGTCCGGCAGAAGTAACGCCTGCTGGAGTGTGGTTGGGAGGGTAACAATATGGGTGTCATAATTTATAGTTTCAATTTGAACATTTTACCTAAAATGTTCTATGGTGTGCTTGAGTGCAGTGTTGTTATGTTACAGAATTACATGCTTATGATTTTGAAAGATTTTGTAATTAAAAAGGGGTGTTATTTATGCCAGATCCTGTATATTACATGAAAACCAGAATTATCTTGTAGAGGGTGGGCCCCTTATAGTACAGGTTTCCCCCACTATGTGAGTGTCTAGGAACCCATCTGTTGTCAGTGTACCAGCTGACATTGTTGTGAGAGGCTGTGTTCTGCTTGAATGAATTTATTTGAAGACTCTTTCAGTGTATTCACCCATTTCATGATGGGTGATCTGTGACCACACCTGCCCACACCATGTGGAGTGTTCAGCAGTTTTTGATCAAAAATGGCATGTCCCCCATGTCCCACCCTCCCTTATTCACCTGATATTGCCCTGGAAGACTTTTTTTGTGTGTCCCTGGATAAAAAAAACGTTTCTCAAAGGGAAACATTTTGCCCATGGGAAGAAGTGAAACAAAAAACGCCAGAAGCACTAAAAGGCATCAAAATCAACAAGGTCAAAAACTGATTTGAGGAGTGGAGAAACATCTTGATAGGAGTGAAGTTTAAATGTGTTAAGAATAAATACACAATTTTTTATAAAGAAATTCTGATTTGGGGAGGTCTCTCCTTGTATTTTAGAATTATTTCAGTGGCAGAATCAGTTAGAAATAAACACCCTTCATGTTTGATCATGCCATATCACCTTCAAAAGCACTCAACACAAGGCCAGGAAGAGTGTTACCATTTGGCTGACACTGCATAAGGCTTACTTGACATCGCTTTGGTTCCTATACCAGCATGAAAACAAACTGCATATGGAAGATCACCTTAATAAGACCAAATTAAATACACAAGATAAAATATCTTAAGTAGATTTCACATAATTACCTATAAGGTCAATGAAAAATCCCAGTAGAATAAAAAACATCCAAACAAGTTCCAAGATGAAATAAAGTCTATATATATGGAGAGACTGTATCTTAAAAATATAAAATTGGCCATAATCCTCTCTTATTCACCTTCACACTAAATCAAAACATTCACCTTTGGATCTTCTGTTGAAGAACTATGCATATACTCAAGAAATTGAAAGTTGTTCACAATTATAAAAGCAATGTTTCTCATAATCTGTACTAAAGAATTACGAATTGCTGACAGAGGAAAACCCTCTATTCCTCAGTCAGCAAAGAGGTATCACTGTCACGGTGTGAGTCAACTGATAATCTTGTCAGTCGGTGACAGCCTATGGTGCTGAGAACACTCAGCAAAAGGAATGACAGTTTACAGCATGCTGGCAAGGTTCCAGTCCAGATACAGGAAAACCACATGAGGAAAACCAAATTAATATGAACTTACCTGAACACAAACCTTAGCGTGTAAGATAAACAAGCATGGACCAATTCAATCCCCGTATTAATAATTCATAGATAAATACAACGGACTACACTATTAAGTTACCACATGTAATTCGATAGGACGCACTAGGGCCATCTTGTCAACTGGAATTTTCTCTCTGAAAACATTTTAAAAGGTCTTATTCCCTTTCAATAAGCATGACTATTTGCTTCTTAATTAAGTCACCTACTATTCATTAACTACATTCACTAACTGTATTTTACTATGTTACTCAAAGGGCCAAATGTTAATAAGGTTATAAACCAACTTTTACTTTTTTAATAATCCAGACAGCACATCTGCCTGAAATGTTTTGTTTTTGCCACGTAATTTTAATTAAGTGAAGAGGAAGTAGAGACAAACATATAAATCTTATAAATGACCCCAAAAGTCTGAATGATTCCATCTAGAATATTGTGTTTTCACAATATAATGCTTTTCTCCACTTCCATTCTCGGTATGTTTGAGGATCTTAGTTGTAACATATACTGTGTGGCAATTATTTGGATAATTCAGGTACCAAATTAATCCTTTAACCCATTCACTATATGACTGTCATATAAATTTGTCATAAGCAGTGACAGATAAATCAGTCAAAAGAAGCAGGAAAAACGAGTGAGTCGGGAGCATCAGGCAAGCCTTCCAGGAAACAAAGCTTTGGGCCTCTGCTGGACACACACTCTTCCCAAGACAGCACACAAAGCTTTCCAAAAGCCTCAAGACTTATGAGACTTTTTTTAACTTAATCACTCAATATATTTAAAGATGAGAAAATTTTAAATCGCTTCATTTTACAATCACCAGTAGGTTTTTTTAGAAAAATATGACTTAACATAGTTTAAAACTTCAAGGAACATTAAATAAGGGAATTTAAATTTTATCCAAAAGGGGCATGAATTTAATTAAGAAGCCTAGAAAATACTGTCAAACACAGAAGTCTGACACGTACAATTAACACCAGGAACAAATACCTTGCAAGACAGTAGACAAAGCACAAAAGAATCCTAAACTGTTTTAAAAATTCCTGAATGATATATCCATACAATGACCTAGTACTCAGCAATAAATAGTAATAAATGCTGAATACAGGCAACACAGATAAATCCCAAAATAGAGTGAAAGAAGCCCAACTAAAGACAGAACACAGTGTATGATCCTATTTATTTAAAGCCCTAGAGAATGTGAACTAATCTATAAGGACAGAAAGCAGAGCAAACCAATGTTTACTCGGAGATGGGTAGGAGGTGAGGCTGGAAAGAGTTAAATAGGGGCATGAGGAAAATTTCAGAGTAATGGGTATGTTCAGTCTTGATTGTGCAGATGGTTTCACACAGGCCAAAATTTCACAAATTATATACTTTCCATACAGGCAGTTATAAAGTATACTTCCATAAAGTATACTTTCCATATGTCAGTTATAAAGCATACCTCAATAAAATAATTAATCAATCCCTTCCTCTGACTTGAGAAGAGGGTAAAGCCAGAATGCCCTGAGTTCAACACCCAACAGATAGCCACTGAATTTAATGGAGCCAGCCAGGGAGCAACAATCCAGGCCCAGGGGCTGTTTCTTCTTTTATTTTCTTCCCTCAAAACAGGTGTACAAATAATGGATTGGCCAAAATGTTCATTTGGTTTTTTCTGTAAGATGGTTCTACTAGTGTTTAGTGGTCTTTAACCTCATTCAAAACAAGTTTGTTAGACTGTATCATGACAGCCATCATATCAGCATACATTTAAAAGAGAAGTTATCAAAACTGGTGAATTTTTGTATAGCCATTTTTATACTGAAGATGGAGGAAAATAAGCAACATTTTCAGCATAGCATGCTTTATTATTTCAAGAAAGCTAAAAATGCAACTGAAACACACACACACACACACAAAAGATTTGTGCAGTGTATGGAGAAGATGCCAAGACTGATTGAATATGTCAAAAGTGCTTTGCGAAATTTGGTGCTGGGCATTTCTCGCTGGATGATACTCTGTGGTTGGGGAGACCAAATGAAGTTGATGAAGATCAAATTGAGACATTAATTGAGAACAATCGACATTGTACCACAGGGAGATAGCCGACATACTCAACATATCCAAGTCAATAAAGTTATTGGTAAAAATGAACAACGTATCTTTTATGAAAAAACAAACAAACAACTAAACAAACTTTCTGGCCAACCCAATACTTTGTGACTTAGCCTGATCCAAAATATATATTCAGCAGATTATTTCAGAATAAAGAGGCATTCAATGCTGCACTTTTCTAAATAGGAAAAGAATGACTACTTACTACTCCAAGGACACCAGTAAACGTGGTAAGAAATGGGCAGGGTAAAAAGACAGGTTAAACTCCAACTCCACTGAACCCTACAGCAGAGGCCCATCTAAGCCCTTCAGTAGGAAACAAATGTTTCCCTGAGGCTGACGACTCACTTGACTAATGAAAATGAAATACCCATGAAGGGTGGGGGGTGGGGAGACACCTAGCCTAACACTGTATGATCTTTATCCAGTAGTAACCTAGACAAACACTGTTAAGGGGGCCTAGCAAAGTTTAAGAAAAGCTAGGCATACCTTGTACAGACCACATAGTATCTTTTAAATTGTAGAACAGTATTTTTAACTTTAGTTTTCTCTCATCACAGTTTTGTTAGGTTAGTCATATTGTATGAGCAGAATATTTTCTGCATCCAGTTCCCTGGAGCAGGGCATGCCAGGGACTACCCAATTACATCATGTGAAGTTATTCCAAACTTAACTATAGGCCTATGTCACAAATAATTTTAAACAGAGGTTGACATTTAGAAATGCACTCTCCACTGGTGTCCTGTGTGCCATGAAGCAGCCACTACCTCCTCAGAGTCAAGAGATGTTGGTTCAAACAGATGCTACTAAAGAGATGGATGTTCAATTATCTCAGATCCTATTTCCTCACTGAGGAAAAGAGCCATCAGTGAAATCTATTGATCTGCACCTCTACCTATGGATTTGTTTTATCAGAATAATTTAAGCATTCTCAGTTAACAAACACGTGTTTTTTTTGCGAGGGCATGGGATTGTACCTCAGTAACAGAATTACAGGTAAATGTTTTGTTTCTTTGAGCTAGATTATATTTCCTAAATAAAAGGTGAAGCAAAAGTAGGTTCACAGTTGTGAGCACATGAAACACACAGTTTATTCTTATATTATTATTTATTAGTTATTGCATTATTTTCCATAAGAAAAGCTGTCAACTTACCTTTGCTTCATTATGTATTTTTAAAATAATGTTTTTATCATCAAAATAGTTACTAAAGAAATAATCACCTTACATATTTTACTATAACTAGCTTTAAAATGTAAGCCACACACTAAATGGTACAGTACCTCAAAACACAAACTATCAATATTAAATCATCAGCACAACCTAAATAAATTTTTCCTTAAGATTTTTTTTTATTTTCTTCCTTTTTTTGTGGCTGATTTTTTGCTTTTTTCTTACAAGTATTTCCTTTTTCACTTTCCCCTCATGTATTTATCTACAGCACCTTAGATCTTGAGGAATAGAGTGTTTTACAACAAAATAACAATGTATTTTTCATAAATATAAATGAAACTAAAAGAGGGATAAAGATGTGGATTCCCTTGACCAAATGAACTTAACCACAGCAGGTGAGGAGAAAAACAGCAAGGACTTCAGTCTCTTTTTACTTTTCTTTTTTAACTGAACTGGCCAAATTTGGAAGAATTACTTTAATATTATGATTTCAATATTTAAAAAAGTTTTCATTATTTTACGAAATTGTCTATGTATTGTTTTTTAAAGCTTTTATTTTTCCAAAAAAGGAAAGACTTCTGGGGTGAAAAAAATTATGCCAAATATTTGCCCACAAAATAGGCACAGGATACGCATATAGTCTTTAGATTAATGTAATTTAAATAATAAAAAATGCTGCTTTAATTAAACTCCAAAACCATCATGAGATGTTTACAACACTAACATTTCATCTTTCAAAGGTAACATACTACTCATTTTCAGGAGATAAAAGAAATATTTTTAAGAAAAGCAATGCTTTTACGAAACATTTAAAAAGAAAACTAAAGCTCTGTCTACAATAAGGAAGGGCCCATTTCCCAGTAAACACCAGGAGAAAGAAAACAAGTGGCTGCAGGCCAAAGTGAAATACCTTTTCCTCAAATAGCAGTTTCCCTTTATTCACAAACATCAAATTACACAAAAATGCTTAGTTATACCACCTCAATAGCCTCCTACATAACACGCCTCCCTATGCTGAACCAGTCCATTCCAGGTCTCACCAGTGTGCAGCCTACAGTCTGCAAAGGCCTCACGGTCTCCATCAGAACTCTCTTCTGGGTTGACTTATGTCCCCAACCCCCAAATTTATATGTTGAAGTCCTAACCTCCAGTACCTCAGAATATGACTGTATTTAGGGATAGAGTCTTCAAAGAGATAACTAAGGTTAAAAGAGGTCACTGGGGTGGTCCCCAACCTAATATGACTGGTGTCCTCATAAGAGATTAGGACATGGACATGCACAGAGGGAAGGCCATGTGAAGACAGAGGGACAGACAGCCACATTCAAGATGCCATCTACAAGTTGTCAGCAAGCAATCCTATGTTAATGTCTACTTTTCTTTGAATTACTGTAACTTTTACTACATGTAAAATCTTTTTATTCTTTCCTCCGTGTCTGTTTTTGCAACTAAGACTGTAAGCTTCTAGAGCAGTATATTGATTGTGTGTTCTCCCCAGCGCCTAGCCCAACACAACATGCCTCCCAATCCATCTATCTCTATCTACTAAATGAGTAACTACCTCAGATCTCAGGAAACACTTCACAGGAAGGCTGTGGATTACTGATCATTGGCCTCCTTCATAAGGAACTACCTTTAGTAGTTCCTTATCTCCTTTTTATTTGCCCATATGGAACCCCACCATAATTATTTAATCTCAGTATATCAGCTTTTCCTACTAAATGTAACTTCTCAAATGTATTTATATTGATGCTGTCCTATGAATGACACTAATTTACAATACAAAAACAATACCGTTCTTGTTACAAGTATGGAGTTAATATTGCATATAACAATGTAACTATAACCAACAAATTCCTAGTTTAGGCCAAATGTGTTTTTAAAGCAGATACAACTGTTTGGGAAACATAATGATGATGCAAGATTCCGTCATGCACATGGACCATCAAGCAGTCCTGAATTCTACAGGAAGTTGTCTGCTTCTTTACTTTAAAGTATAGTATCTTTACTGGCAGATGAGTTGTTACTACAGCATATATGAGGACATTTCTGGCCCAATATATCAACTTTGCCTCAAGATATTTTATGAAAGCCAGAGTACTTTGTCCATGTTACATACACAAAATAGACCCAACCTGCAGAAGTCATAACAAAAGAGTCAAGTCTATGATGTCAGACTTGGGTTGTAATCTGCAGAGAATAATCTGAGAATAATTCTGAAAGAATAAACTCAGGCAGTTATCTTGGTAAATTCATTGTTACAGGCCAGCTTCTAATTCCTTCATCTTAACTCTAGACAACAGGTTCACTTCTTTATTTGTAAAGCAAAGTCTTCCCACCCAGCAGGTAAAGGCCTGCATCAATACAAAATTACATACACTTCAAGGATTTCTATGAACCTGTTCTGAGCACCTCTAACTTGCAGAGATACAATAAACTGTGGAAACAGCCTCTACTCCCTCATAATATATGTGCATTTAAAAGGTATCTAATTGCAATGACATTTTTAAGGGCCAAACAGGGCTATGTCTACTGATAGGAATTTCAGGCAAAATAAACACTGACATCCATCTAATCAGGCTTAGTACATAAAAGGAAGTGTGTTAAAGGGAGAAGGAAGAACAAAAACAACAGGAATACTGAGGGAGCCAAGGAATAATGCACATGGGTTTGGGTTTATTAGTGATATGGTGAGATAAACTCCATCAGTTTTTTGTTTGTTTTAGCAAATGAGGTAAAGAGGCATGGGCAAGAGTCAAGGGGACTCCCCAAACTAACTTAGTCTAAGTGACATGCTTGTGGAGAGGAACCCATGGGAAGCCCCAACTCCTCCTTCTCATTACCTAAATAAGCAAAACTACAGTCTTCAAACCGGCTCAGGGGACAGAGCTGCTCAAAGTCCCTTGAACTCACCGCAGAACACCTTGAAACATGGCTACATTAAATTTAAAATAATAGCCATATTTCCACTAGTCAGAATCACTAGTTTCTAACAGAGAAAGATACCAAAAACCTACAAAAAAATCGAGAATGAAATTTGGAAATGAGAAAATCCAAAACATTTATTTAATTTGTCTATTTTTTGAGGAAAAGTATGCCAGTTGTGGGGGGCGCACCAGAAACAGGACCTGAAAGGCAATGAAATGAAACAATGCACCCATGACAAAAGGGAGTATTTAAGCAATACCTTTAAAGTATGGCTTTGGCTGGCAACTTTTTCTGTACAGAGTAACATAGTGAACATTTCCGACTTCAAAAGCTATACATCTCTGTCTCGACCATGCAACTACTCAACTCTGCCCCTCGCTGTGCAAGCAAGCAGCCGTGCACAGTGTAAGAATGAGACACAGACAACAGGAATGTGGCTGTGCTCCAACAGAACTTTAACATGGACACTGAAATTTGATTTTCATATAATTTTCATGTATAAAATACTCTTTTCTTTCAACAATTTAATAATGTACCAACCATTCCTACCTCCTAAACCTTAGCGAAAAACACCAGTGCAGTAGGCAGATTTGGCCTATGGCCATTCGATTTACAGACTCTTGTTTCAAAAGACCCCAAGGTGAACTCTGAGCAGGGACAGAGCCCAATCTAGATAGATCCTCCCATTTGTAAACTAGTCTATTAACAGCATGCCTGGGCATCCCAGGCAGGATTATCCCCATTGTCCTCTAAGTCTTCACCTTTTCCTCTGGCAAGGCAGAGCTTCCCTCCAGAGCTGTGCTCTGTATTAAAAGAACTTCCAAGTTTTGTTGGATTTTTAAATGCAACTGTAGCCCTGGCTAGTGTGGCTCAGTGGATTGAGCGCTGCCCTATGAACTAAAAGGTCGATGGTTCGATTCCCAGTCAGGGCACATGCCTGGGTTGCAGGCCAGGTCCCCAGTACCGGGGGACTGGACAGGCAACCACACATTAATGTCTCTCTCCCTTTCTTTCTCCCTCCCTTCCTCTACGTATAAAATAAATAAATAAAATCGTAAACAAATGAAAAAAATAAATGCAATTGTATACTTAAATTCTACCATTCGCTAAACACACACATTACAAATGTAGACGAATCAACTCTAAAAGTTCATTAGACATCTATAACAAGCTTCTACATGTAAAAACTCCCAAGCCCCGAACCATCGCCTTGTTAGTTTTTCCGATCAGATGTAATTTATTCTGTAAAATGTAACCTAAAGGAGGAATGTCTGCGGAAACACAAAACGGATGGCTACACCACAGCTGTCCACCAAAGCTGGATGACAGACCACTTTTCAGATTCTTCCCCTCTCAACATCAAAAGAAAATGGAGGGGTTTCCTTTTTGGCTGGGGAAGTCATGGTCATCCAATCTAATAATACCCACGAAACCCTAGTCGCCACCCGCAACCTCCCCACCCAAGGCACACAGCGCCCATGCCCGGGTTCTTCCCAAACAGAGTGACTTCAGCAGCCCCACACGCAGCGATGGATGGAGATGCCCCGCGACCCCCAACTCCCCCTAGCCACAGTGCAGCCGCAGCCTCCTCCCGCCACCGCTCGGCCCCTCCTCTTCTCCGCAGCTTCAGCTTCAATTTCTAAGTGGTCTGCAGGAAAGAAGAGACCGACTTCCGTGCCTCTGCAAAGAACGCAAGCAAAAATTTACACCATCACCACCGCCAACGCACACACAGTTCCTCTCAACACAAAGCGTTTCCGAAGAGCGACTCCCCGGGAACATCCGGCATCCCAGGGCGGCGAAATCACAGACAAAAGCAGCCCATCGGGGCGGGGGGGAGAAAGTGGGAGGCCAAGGCAAAATGTGGTACCAGCAAGAGCAGCAGATAAAAACGTACAGGCGCGGGGTGGGGGGGAGCGGGTACCTATTAACGACACTATCTGGGCACTACGCCCCCGGGAAGAGGGGGTACACGAGTGTGGGGACAGTTCTCCCCACCCCGCACAGCCTGGCACCGCGTAACCGCGGAGAGGGCATCCGGCCTGGGGCGCGTCCACCGCAGCGGAGAGCAACAGGCTCCCCAGCTTGCGAGCAAGCGGCCCACGCGCCAGGCCCGGGTCCCCGTTCTGGGCACGATGCCCCGGCAGACGAAGGAAAGAAAACTTTGGAGCCACTGCAAGTAAGCAGAAACAAGGGGCTGGGGGAGGGGAGAATGAAACGTCTCGGAGTAACGTTCGCTGGCCGTGCGAGGAGCAGACGAAAGAAACTTCCAGACCTTATCCTTTAAAAAGCCAGAGGAGCAGCGGTAGCAGCTCCCCGGGCCTCGCGGGGTGGGGCCAGCACGCCCGCCGGCCGACCGCCCGCGCGCGGAGCCCCGGGCACCCGCGCACCCCGGCCGGACGGCGCGCGGGTGAAGCGCGGGAGCGCGCTCCGGCCTCCCGAGCCCCGGCGCCGCTTACCCGGCTCGCGGCAGCGGCCCCGCGCGGGGACGGAGCGGGGCAGAGGCTGGGGAGCCGGGGTTTCCAGGGACTCGGAGTGCCCGGCCTCGCCCACGTTCTCTCTCTTCTCTTCTCAAGTAACGGCCCGTCGAGGAGCTTCGGGATGAACGCGCAGGCACACTCACGCGCAAGCAAGAAACTTAATCCCCCGCGGCCGGACCCCAACCTCGCGCTCCGCCGCGCCCCCTCCCCCCGCCCGCGCCGCACTTGCGCCGACAGAGGCTGCGGAGGCGGCGGCGGCGGCGGCGGCGGCAGCGGCGGGCCCCGGCTGCCAGAGCTGCGTGACGCCTGCGGCCGGCGGGGCGGGCGCGCCTCGGCCAATCAGGGGGCGCTGCCCTGCTCGCGGTCCTGGGTTTTAAACTGGCTCCGGGGCGCTGGTCCCGGGTCGTGGGCCGTGGGCTCTGGGAGGCAACCGGGCGACATGCAGAGCGGCGCGTTAAATAAAGGAATCATTATATTGTACACGTTTGTCCCACGCAATGTTTGTGACATAGTTACACTAAAAAATATTTTTCGTTGTGTATCTGAAATCTGAATTTAATTGGGCGTCCTAGATTTTAAGTAGCTAAGTCGATTGATCCACGGAAACTGGCAGCCTCTGTTTCTAGTTATAGCGTCTTAAACATTTTTTAATATGTGGACTGCCCTGTGGGTGCTCTCTACATGGAAAACTTACTAAAGTGGTATGGAATGGTGATGAGAGACACAAATGAGAAGGCAAGGTGGGGCGGGGGGAAGTGGAGCTAACAATCTTACTTTCTAAGTTACTTTTAACAAATCACTGTTCATTCTTAGAGATATGATACGATTAAAAGATAAACATGGAGGAAAGGTTCAGAATTGCATGGTGATGGGAAAAATATTTCTACTTTGTGCCATTTAAGGATTGTCTTTCCTTAAAGGGGGAATAAATGTTGATGGAAGGAGACTTGACTTGGGTGATTATTGTAGTACTGTGCATCTGAATCCTATATAATTTTATTAATCAATATCAATGCAATAAGTTCCAATAAATAATAAATAGGCATAAAAAGATTGTCTTATACCCTCAATTCCTGAATTCCAGTAATCTTTTCTGTGGAAGAAAATTGCTCCTTTTCTCAATACATAAATCTGATATCAGAGTATACATCAAAGAATACTCAGAAATTCAATTGAAAACATTTAAAAGAATTTATTTTAATATTCTGAATAAAAATTCTATTTTCTTTGTCAGACATAATTTTTTTTGTCTGTTAAAAAACACTTGTATTTTTCTGATATTACCCAAATATTTGAAAACTAATGCAGTTTAAAACATATGCAAGACTTTGGAGGAAAACTGATTTGAGCTGCTTTTTAAGTTAAAAATTTTAATTACATTTTTCCCATTGCCATTTGACCCCTTATATCTCCCTCCCCCCATAGCAATCACTGGATATTGTCAGAAAGCTGCAAAACATATCGTTTGCCTGTAAATGATGGGGTTTCAGTGAAGTGAACCTAGTGCCCTGGGTGGACACTGTGCCATCCACCACTGTTGGGAACTGCCCTACCTGGTATTAGAAGCTGTAACCTCCGCCAAGGCTAAGGCTGAGGCTGAGGGAATGACCTTGGAACCATAAGCCACCAAGGAGACAGGCTTATCCCCCTGGGAGGAGCGCTGCTTCTGCTTCTTCATCCATAACTGGCCCCCAATGCTTGGTCGGTTAGCCAATGACAGGTAAGATTCCCCAAGGGAGGAATGACCTAAGACAGGCACGATCACGTGGGAGGCCCCTAAGAAAGAACTTTGGGAGTTACAGCCAAAGGGTGTGATGGACCCTTGCCCCTCGGCTTTGACACAGCGTGAGTCCTCATTGTCTGCGAGAAAATCTCCTTATCTCTTGGTTGCCTTAGTTCCCTTGCTCCACCTAAGCCTGAAACAATGACAGGGTGGTGCCGCTCTGTGCTGGAAAGGGCGGGTTCCCTGGGTGATCAGGCCTAAGAAAGAATATGTAAAATCCTGTGAAACCTGCTTTGTTTAGAATGCTCTCAACTGAATGATAACGGTCCAAAGAAGAAGTAAGTTTGTTCCTTAAAGCTTTTTACAGCTCTTGAGGTATCTGACCCTGACTCAAAATAGGCCCTCAGACTTCCTTGTTACCTATTGTTTGATCCTTACTTCCTGGCAATGAGTAATGAGCTTTACCTGAATTCTTATGCAAACGAACCCAATAAAAAGCCTGCTCAAGCGGCCTCGGGGGGGGGGGGGGGGGGGGGAGGGGCGGGGATTGAGGGGCGGGAACAGGGTACTATCCCTTAGGGGTGTCCTCCCCTGGGGAGGGTGGCCGTAGTGCTCTCCACTAGAGAGGGTGGCCATTTCGTCCCTATTTCTCCACAGGACTCGGTTGTCTCTGTGTATGTTTTTCTTGTGTTTTGACGAGCCATCCACAGCGTTCCGCAGTCACTGCCGGTCGGTGGCCATGACACACCACAAGGCCCCTTGTGCTTTCGCAAGCATGAGCAGTGCAGATTTGCCCACTGGGGAAATGAAAACACTGACTAGGTTGCCTCAGAGTCTATGGATATTCATCTCCTCTGGGTCCTTTGCAAATGAAAGTGAAGTTAGGATGAAGGGAAGTTAGGAAAACTCATTCCCTTGAATTTTCAACACATCCTGAAAACTTCTATCAGCGTTTTCAAGTACCCCATTCCTAAAAACATTTGCTCCACATAACTTTTGCGTTTTTGCCTGTAGAGTTATCTCAAAGCATCCCATTTGGAGAATTCCAATGTTTCCTTCCCTTTGAATAGCAAAGCACTTAAAAAATCAAGTTTTCTTGAGCTAGGGAGAGAACCTTTCTCCCCATTTTATTTTTCTCCTGTTACCACCTTTCCTCCCCTCCTTCACAGTTCAAATTCTTGAGATCAACCAAATGCATCTGGCTTTCTACCAAAATCACTGCACTGGAAGGGCTCTTACTAGAGAAAGTGATGAACACCCACTACTGAAATCCAATGCATATGCTTCACTGTTCACATTTCTTGTCCTCTCAGAAGAACTCATAATGGTTAGTTGAACATTCTCTTCAGAAGTACACCCCCCACCAATTTCATACAATCACACTTTCAGTTTTGCTCCTTCCTGTTACTTAGAGGAAGATGTGTGGGACCTGAAGCTTATATAGTTTGGGTCTCTGCTTTAAGAAAAAAATAAAGATATCTTTCTTTTGAAAATTTTACAAAAACACATGACCTTGCAAACATGTCTCTAGGGCTCCTCCCAGGCAAGAATTCGACCCAGAATCTTAAGCTTCATTAGTTTCAAAGTAGATTTGCCTGTCATCCAGTCACTCACTCTTCAATCTTTACCAACTATCCTCCTCTTCCTAACCTTTAAATGCTGGAATTTCATGAGGGAGAGACCCTCTTTTCTAAGTTCATTTTCACTTGTAGCTTATCTATTGATCAAGGATTTCAAAATTTTCATCTTCAATCCAGACTTCACCATATATCTGAGTGTTTATTCAGCATCCCTGTGTGCTTGTCTCAAACATACATTATTCCACCTGGAACCATGGTGTGTCTACTCAGGCCTGGTCATCTATCACAGTTCAGCGACTCAGTGAATGGCTCTGCCATGGAGAGTGACACAGAGACATCACTTCATGACTCCGACAAATTAAGTTAAACCCATTGTGACACACTTTCATTGTATCCTATACTTTTGCTTCACAATATTCATCCTACTTTGTCATTGTATAGTTTTGTAATTACTTATGCAATGTCTCCCTTCCCCCTTAGACCATCAACTCCATGTAAACAGTTACCAAGTCACACTTTCATCCCCAGACCCTAGGAAGATGCTTTGCACCCAATTGTCTGTTCAAATAACATCTGCTTAAAAGATAGAACCTGGCACTTCCAACTTAATCCATCAAGACACAGAGAACACTTCTAGTTGCCTCCCAAGTACACATTATTTGTTCTGCTCTAACAACCGGTCATCTAGAGGTGGACAGCAGGCAGTCCCTCATGGCTACATGTTACTGAGGGCTCCAGGGTCAGCACTGTATGAACAGAAGCCTTTCCCAAGGACTTGGGGAATGCTAATTGTGGGGCAATGGATTATTTCCATACATTTACCAGCCATGACTCTTATTACTAATGCTTCATTTAAGTGAAAACTAGATGGCATGTGTGCATCTCCCTCTGCCTAATTTACAACAATATGCAGTTTTAATCTGTTACAGTTTGCAAAGGCTTTTATATTCTATCTGCTGGTTCCAACTGGCCTCTAATTTCTCAAATGAAAGAAAGGAGTTTGGGGTGTGTTTTTTTTCAGTTTGTTCAATATTATAAAAAACATGTTTATGCAATCATTAACTTTTTTTCCTCCATCGAAAACATTTAAGATTTTTTTTAAAAAGATGAAGAAGAAAAAGGAGAATATTAGGATAATGAATGTATGTGTGTCTAGGAGAAAACTATTAGGAGGGAATGGCTAAGAAAGAATCTCAGGCATGATAAAAATGTAAAATTATATCTCATTCGAGAACATGTAAAGTTATCAGTCTCTATTCATACAACAAACTGTTTATAGAAGAATAAAGACACTGAAACCTAGAGTGTGTGTGATTGGGTCTCATCTCTCTAAGTGAGAAAGAAAAGGTGCCGGGAGGTCATGACCATCTGACCTTAAATTCCTTTCCTTTTGTACCCACAGAATTCTAGCACAGTGAGGAAATCATGGGAGAAAGTGCTGGGACTGGGTTATTTTGGGGGTGGAACACATCCAAACGCTGTTCCAGAATCTCTGACTCCAGTTACTGCAAGCTAGCTAGAATGCCATTCTGAAGTCTCTGTCCTCCATGTTATGGCAGCATAAGTCCATTTTCCAAACAAAGTCAAGAAAAATCAGATATAATGATAAGTGGAAAGAGCTTTCTCCAGTTACACAATATCTTTTTGGTAATATCCATACTTTGTGATGGCAAAAAAATAATGGAGATAAGAAACTGAGTTTTGAGACCACCACTGTGTCCCTGGATTACATATTATCTGAAGTCCACCCCATCTCTTATATTTCCATTTACATGAACCAATAAACCTCCTTTACTTCTTAAAGTAGTTTGAATTGGGTTTTCTGTTATATGTAACTAAAATAGTTCAAACTCATGTTACATATGTATTAGGCCATCCACAGTGAGCTAGACAGGTGCTTTTAAGTTTCAAAGAATACATGAGATTACTTCAATGGGAGCTTGTTAAAGAATAATTAGGATTATGATGAAGACAGAGTTTCCATAGGTAAAACACACTGAAAAATGTGACATGTTTCTGGTTATATCATAAGCACACAGAGAGAAATGGAAGGTCATTTCAGAGGATGCACCTCTAGAGACCAGGTTTACTTAGAATCTTTGCAAGTCTACCATAATTAGGACTCAGTATACCTGTCCCTATTTATCTTGCTCTCCTTTTGCTTTTAACAATGTTCATTTAAATTGGTTTCTAGAAAGTCTGGTGATCCTTAATGTTTTGTAATATTTAATAATTAGGAAGTAAACAGCTTTAGAGTCTGTTTGTGCTGGAAAGTTTGTGGACTCATGGGTTTTACTTGTGAGGGTGCAGTATTACTCAGGAGCCTCTAAAATTCAGGATGAGGACATCTTTGCTCAGTTCTATTTGATATGTTTAGAAAGGACATAGCTGGGTGTGTGTCTGAGAAATAGGTGCCTGTCTTTGAGGAGTTCTGTATAGAAGTGCTGTGTGTGTGTGTGTGTGTGCATGCATGCATGTGATGGTCCTGATGGCAATGTTGATTGTTCCAATTCTTGTGTTTCGCACCTGACATTTTATTT
Source organism: Phyllostomus discolor (assembly GCF_004126475.2). NCBI lineage: Eukaryota > Metazoa > Chordata > Mammalia > Chiroptera > Phyllostomidae > Phyllostomus > Phyllostomus discolor. The sequence continues at coordinate 154,527,094 of NC_040905.2, read as the reverse complement.
CTACTCTCCACTGTACCTGGTATTTCAGTGTTCCCAGCTTTTTTATTAGAAAGATTCCTTCCCTCCAGCCATAGTACTCTAGGACCTAGGACAGTGCTTCTCGAACTGTGAAGGGTCAGGTATTTTTTGTTTTTGATTTCCAGTGTATCACTGACCAATGAACTTAAAATGAATTACTAGAAAGATGATTACATATTTGGATGTTTTATCATTGATAATGGGCTATAAAAATCTTTAAGAAAATGTTTATTTTTCTGTGCACCAGGCTATAGAAGACACTTTGGGGAGAAATTCTCCAGGATCTTGTTCCTAAATATGGTCCATAAATCAGACATATATATATACATTGCCTGGGAGGTTATTAGGAACACAGAATTTCAAATATCACCCCAGACTACTGAATCAGAATCTTCGTTTTAACCAGGTTTCCAGATGATTCGTATGTACATTAAAGTTCTTGGGGAGTTTCCACTCTTTCCTCTGTGTTTTGTCATCCAGGAATGTGCTGCTACATCTCTCCAGAAAGGTTTTTTCTTCAGAGCTTCAGATGACTGTATATACTCCTCATTTGCATCACTGATCAAACATCACCTCTGTAGAAGAGGCTTCTTTGGCTCTCCAGCAAAAGTAGTGGCCCCTTCCATGTCACTTTACCCTGTATTATTTTCTTTATAGTATTTATCACTTTCTAAAATTATGTCCCCCTCCTGGTCTCTCACCCCCAGCTAGAATGTAAGCTTGATGAGAGCAGAGATTTTGTCTCATTTCCTGTCTTTTACTCTGTGGGAGCACAGTGCGGGGTACATGGGAGGCACTGCCTACAGCACTGTCTGCACTCCATTTCTGGTTATTTCATGACTTCTGCTGACTCCTGGCTCTGACTGCCTAAGTCCTTGTGTTTATTGCTTTCTCTGTGTGTCTCTCTGAATTTGTAATAAAAAGCCAACCTAAATTGACTCATAAAAAGAAAGGATGCTGGCTTATGTAACTAAAAAGGTCCAGAGCTAACGCAGTGATCAGGCATGGTTTAGGGCTCTGGCCCCATAATGCTCGACTTTCTTCCAGCTCTGCCCATCTCCACGTGTCAGCTTCCTGTCCAGGGTAGCAAACAGATGCCCACAGGTGTTCCAGCTCTCGCACTCACACAGAATGCTGTCCAGAGACTATCCATTGCTATTGCTTTCCATTAAAGAGTAAGTAAATTTCTGTCCTCCAAACCTCCTGCAATATTGCTCCAATATTCCTTAGACTGAATTGGATCACATGCCTGTTCTAAAAACATACACACATATAGAGAGTTGTATGATTACAAATGATAAACTGTACAGACCTTAAGTACACAATACAGTAACTTTTGACAATTATATACATCCACGTAGACATCAAACAAACCAAGAGGTAGGATATTTCCATCACCCCAGAGGGTTGCCTTGTGTCCCTTCCAGTAAACCAGATGGATAACAGTGCCAACCCATACTGAAGTTAGAAGCAAAAGGAATGATCAGCAATACTGATCCTGTCTTTATTTACAGTGTTAATACTTTATTCATCATTTGTATTTGTTTTGCTCATTTAAAAATTATTGCACTAAGATATTATTTATCTTGTTACTGGGTATAATTTTTTGTGCCCCCACCTTAAATTTTGCTCCCACAGTGAATGCCGCACTCACCTCAGTCACCTCTCCCTATTTGCAGCCATGCCATTAATGACCCCCTCTCTCTGCCTCTGTGCCTCTCTCTCAATATGACTTCTGCCGATGGCCTCTGCACATGACAGCCTCGGAACAGCTGAACTTCTTACATGGTAGCTGAAGACTCCCAGAACAGGTACCTAAGAGAAGCCAGCAGGCCAGCTGCATCTCCTATCTGATTTAGCCTTGAAAGTCACCTAGTGCAACTTCTGCCATGTTTCACTTATCATGGCAGTCACAAATGATCAGGCATAAGGACAGCCGACATAGACTCTATCTCTTGATTAAAGGAGTGTCAGAGAAATTGCAGACATATTTTAAAACCACCGTGGCCCCCACTGCTTTTGCAGCCAACTTAGAATACACATAGCCCTTATTTTCTAGTATGAAAAATTTCTATCCAAACACATTTTTGAAAATTTAATTTTACATACAATTTAAACTATCTCCTCTTTGCTCCCAGGTTTAGTTGGACAGTGTTGGTTTTATTCACTACCTTCTGTCCATTCACTCACTGCTGTTTCTGGCTCGTCCAAATTAAAGGTAAGAAGTTGGGAATGAGATGAAAAGGAACAAAATTATCTTTTTACTTGGCTCACTGTTGAAAACTGTCTTCCATGGCAGATATCCAAAGGCTTACTCCTTCTCTTATGGGGTAATTCAGTGAGTTATTTGGAGACCTCTTCCACTCTGGCTCCTTGGACATCTGCCCATTATGGGGATGAGACATTCCTGCTAACCTCATAGAATTCCTTTTCATCTCCTGCTTCCCTGGTACACCCCACACAACTTCTTCCTACTGGGCTCCACGTATCCAGACAGGCAGTTCTCTTGGGAATTACTTTCAAAATGGTGCCAGTCTACCCCTCGCTACTTGAAATGTTTCAAGTTGTCTATATGACACCAAAGAGAAACTCAGCAACCCACTTCCATCCACATCTGCAGAGTGTCCTGGGACCTGTTGATCACAGGCAATTCTAAAGCTTCTCACATTCAGACTTCTCAAGGGGAAAGTCAGGAAGTGATCTCTGGGCTCCCCAAACTCCAAAAGACCCACATCAAGTTCTGTGAAGGTTTTCTCACCACACTCTGCTTCAATAGCTGCACAAGGCAAGGACTAAGTTTTACATACAGTTCAGCAAGTCCACAGCCTGGGAAACAAAATACTGCTCCTCTATCAGACAAATTGGACTTGGTAAGTGATTCTTTTAAAGCTCCTCTGACTTGTCTGGGGAAGTAGTGAGGAAGCAAGACTCTTCCCACACCCAGGAGTGAAGGAGAAACATACTGTACTCTTACTAAGTGTGCAGTTTTCTTTAAAGAAAGCCCCACTCTGAAAACTCTCCTTTGAATTCCTACTCTTTTTTTTCTTGTTTTAATTTATTTTCTTCCATCACCATTTATCCCCCTATACCCTCTTCCACCTCCACCCACCCACCTCACTTCCCAATTACTACACTTGTTGTCCATGTTCATGAGTTCTTTCATTTTTTCTTTTTTTGCTCAGTCCCTCAACAGCCCCCCACAGCACACCTCCTCCTTAGAGCTCTCAGCCTGCTCTCCATGTATGAGTCTGTCTATATTTGCTTGTTAATTCAGTTTGTTCATTAGATTCCAAATATGAATGAAATCATATGATACTTGTCTTTCTCTGACTGGCTTATTTAATTTAGCATAATGTTCTCTAGGTCTGTCCATGCTGTCACAAAGGGTGAAATTTTCTTCTCTTTTACTGCTGAGTAGTATTCCATTGTGCAAATGTCCTATCCACTCATCCATTCATGGACACTTGGGCTACTTCCATATCTTGGTGATTGTAAATAATGCTGCAGTGAACACAGTGGTGCTTTATGTTCCTTCTAGTTAGTATTTAGGTGGTTTCCTTTGCTGTGTAAAAACTTTTTAGTTTGATGCAGTCCCATTTGTTTATTTTTTTTCTTTTGTTTCCCTTGACTGAGAAGACATGTGTATATTGGAAAAAATATTGCTATAAGAAATGTCCAAGATTTTACTGTCTATGTTTTCTTCTAGAATTCTTATAGTTTTGAGTCTAACATTTAAGTCTAAAATTTTAAGACACTGAAGAAAGAAGATACAAATAAGTTGAAGCATATACCACGCTGATGGATAGGAAGAATTAACATTATTAAAATGTCCACACTATCCAAAGCAATCTACTCAACACAATTCCTATGAAGATACCAATGGTGTATTTCACAAACTAAAACAAATATTCCAAAAAATTTATATGGAACCACAAAAGACTCTGAATAGCAACAGGGATTTTCAGAAAGAAAAACAAAGTTGGAAGAATCATGCTACCTAATATTAAACTACACTATACATTTATAGTAATCAAAACAGCATCGTACTGTCATAAAAAATAGACATATAGATCAATGGAACAGAATAGAGAGCCCAGAAATAAACCCACACCTTTATAGTATTTGACAAAGTAGGTAAAAACATGCAATGGGCTAAAGATAGTTTATTCAATAAATGATGTTGGGAAAATGGGACAGATATGTTTTAAAAAATGAAGCTAGACCACCTGCTTACACCACACACAAGAATAAACTCAAAATAGAATTCCAACTTTTTAAAAATCATAGCCTAGAAGTCAATGATAAATGAAGAGTGTCAGGATCAATATTGCAATGCTTAGTAAGTGCCATGGGGATGTGGCTAGTATTCCTGTTTATGATATGTGGATAAAATATCTCTGGGTCTTGAGATATAGAACTTAATCAAAGCTTCAAGATAGAAATGTCCCAATCAAAATGATAATGCTTCTGTTATCATATATTAAAGTTACATATTATAGTGTCTGTTGCTGGATCATATTCCATCTGTATCATCTCTTATCTCCATATTATGTTTTAATTATAGCTTTATAACTAAAAACATTTTTCTTAAGATCAGGAACAAAATAGTGATGTACTCTTTTCTGCTGTTATTCGACATAGCACTGGAGGTCCTAGCCACAACAATTGGACAAGAAGAAGAATTAAAAGGCACTGAAATTGGAAAGAAAGAAGTAGAACTGACTTTATTTGCAGATGACACAGTACTGTATAGAGAGAACCCTAAAGATTCCACAAAAACTACTAGAACTGATAAATGAATTCAGTGAAGTAGCAGGATACAAAATAAATATTCAGAATTAGTTGCATTTTTATATGCCCATAATAAGCTATCAGAAAGAGAAACTAAGAAAACAATCTCATTTATAATTATATAGAAAAATACCTATGAATAATTAACCAAGGAGGTAAAAGACCTGTACTTTGAATATTTTCATACACTGAAGAAAGAAACTGATGAAAATAGAAATAAATGGGAGTATATACTGTGCTCATGGATAGGAAGAATTGACATTATTAAAATGTCCATACTATCCAAAGCAATGTATGTATTCAACACAATTCCCACCAAAATACCAATGCATATTTCACAGGACTGAACAAATAATCCAAAAATGTATATGGAGACACAAAGATTCTAAATAGCCACAGCATCTTGAGAAACTAGAACAAAGTTTGAGGTATCATACTACTTGATATCAAACCATGCTGCTAGGGTATGCTAATCAAAACAGCATGGTACTTTCATAAAATACACATATCAAGGGAACATAATACAGAACCCAGAAATAAGCCCACACCTATATGGTCAATCTATGACAAAGGAGGCGATAACATACAATAGGGAAAACTGGACAAATATGTGCAAAAAGAATGAAACTACACCACCTTCTTTTGCCATATACAATAATAAACTCAAAATGGATTAGTAAATTTTTGTAAGGCTCAAAGCCACAAAACTCCTAGAAGAAATCATAAACAGTAAAATCTCTAACATTTCTCTCAGCACTATTCTCTTCTGCTCTATCTCCTCTGGCAAAGGAAACAAAAGAAAAAAAAACTAATGGGACTACATCAAACAAAAAAGTTTTGGAACAGCAAAGGATACCACCAACAAAACAAAAAGACAACCTACTGAATAAAAAAATATTTTCTCCAATGATACACCTGATGATGGTTAATATCCAAAATTTATAAAGAACTATACAACTCAATACCAAAAAACAAATAATCCAATTAAAAAGTGGGTAGAGGACCTGAACAGTCACTTCTCCAAAGGGGGCATACAGATGACCAATAAACATATGAAAAGATGTTCAACATCACTAATCATCAAAGAATGCAAATTAAAACCACAATTAGATATCACCTCAAACTGTCAGAATGGCTATCATTAATAAGCCAACAAAGAAGTGTTGGTGAGAATGTGGAGAAAAGGAAATGCTTGTGCACTGTTGGGAATGCACACTGGTGCAGTCATTGTGAAAAACAGTATGAAGTTTCATATAAAAAATATAAATGGAACTTCCTTATGATTTAGCAATTCCACTTCTGGGTATATATCCAAAAAACCCCTGAAACACTAATTTGAAAGAATATATGCAGCCCTGTGCTTATTGCAGTGTTATTTACAGTAGTCAAGGTATGTAACCAACTCAAGTGCCCATCAATAGATGAGTGAATGAAAAAGTGGTGGTACACATATGCAATAGAATATTACTTGGCCATAAAAAGAATGAAATCTTACCATTTGTGACTGCGTGGATGTACCTAAAGGGTATTGTGCTAAGTGAAATAAACCTTTCAGAAAAAGACAAATACCATAAGATTTCACCTATATGTGGAATTTAAAGAACAAAATACATGAACAAACAGAATAGAAACAAACTCATAGTTGCAGAGAACAGACTGACAGTTACCAGAAGTGAGTAGGTTTGAGGGGCTGGGTGAAAAGGTAACAGCATTAACAAACTGACAGTTACAAAACAGTCTTGGGAATGTGAAGTGCAGCACAAGGAATGTAGTCAATAATGTTGTAATAACTACGTATGGTGCCAGGTGGTTTCATGAAGTATTGGAGATAATACTATAAAGCACAGGCTGCACACACAAGGCCTGCCCCGTTTTATTTGCCCAACACCTTGTTTCTACCCAGTGGCAGCACTGAGCTCTCGCTTAACTGCTAAGGAGTAGTTACATTTATACAGTCCTAAAATTACATTCGGCCCTTTGAAGGCAACCCCAAGGCTGATATGGCCCCTGGTGAAAATGTTTGGCAACCCTGCTATAAAGTATATGACTGTCTAACAATTATGCTGTACAACTGAAATTACTACAAAATAATACTGAATGTAAACTGTAATTAAAAATAAAATTTAAAAAAATAAATGGTGCCCCCTCTCTACTATTTTTCTCAGCTAATAGAAGAATTCTTTAATCATACACTTTAACTTATGGAAATCTAGAATATTAAATAATCCAAAACATAATCCAAATGGGAATTGTAGTTTGCTTTTTGTTTTAATAGAATCTGAACTTATTTACATTTTTTACACCTAACAACAATTTTTACTGGCTAACAATAATTGCAGATTTTATGGAATCTACCCTTTCAAATTGAATACTTAAAAGCAAGACAGTATTGGTTGTAAGATGTCTTTCTTTCCCAAAGTTCTGTTAAAAAAATGCAGTAAGTTAGCCAGCGGCCACCTGTTAGGTTAAATAATGATAAAGTGTTAAGTGAATTATCAGATCTGCTTTCTCATTTATAGTTTTAAAATGCTTAGAGAAAGTTGGACACCGGATGAGAAAGAGTAGTGAAGAGGAGAATAGAGAAGTAAAACAATTTAAAATTATATGCTGCATTATGTTATTATTTATAGCGTTTAAAGTATTTGCCTTCCTACTATTAGTTATTAATCTTCCCATTGTGATGATTGTTGAAATAGAATAGAATACATATGGAAAAAATTGAAAGATTCAAATTATCCATAGACTGAATAATTACCCTCTGAAGGGTCTTAATCTTTGCTGCAAGAGGATGAGGTTTTGCAAGAACATAGACATTATATATTATTTAAAAAGTATATAAAATGAATGAACATAGTACATTATTAATAATCTTAGTTCAGTAATGAGATTGCAAAATTGAAAAAGTGAAAAATTTGACAAGAGAAAACTTACATAATTGGTAACATTATTTTGAGGGAAGATTTGAGTTTCTACTTTAGAGGACTTTGCCTCAGCATTTTTGTCTGAATATTGGCTCTTTGTCTCTGTGATACATGCAATGGTCTTTGTGAAATAGTTGAATTATTGAAAAACATGCTATGGTTTATGAACAAGTATGAATTTGTTTATATTTGATATCAAGTAAGTTTTAAGGGGTTTTAAATTTCATATTGCAATTAGATTATGTATAAATGACAATATGTGAAGATTGAGCTTCCATAAATAATATTCAGTATAATTTTGGTATAAGATAAAATTTAAAAAGAGATTAATATGATATATATGTAGTATACAAAAGTATTATACTATATGATACTTATATATGTAGCATGCAGATTCACTGAATAAGCATTATTTAGCATTTATATGCTAAATAAGCATTAGCTAAAGATTTTTTAAATTTTATTTTAATCATTGTTCAAGTACTGTTTTCTGTCCTTTACTCCCATCCCAGCCAACCTACCCATCCTTCCCTACCTCCTTCCCATTTCCACCTCCCCCTAGGTTTTTGTTTGTTTGTTTGTTTTTTTACACAGACACATCAGGTAAACTTGGTAGAGGAAAAAAAGGAACAAGACTGAGTAAAAACTTCTATGTATTCACTCAAAAAACCAGTACAATTTAGAGCCCAGAAGAAGCTACTACTAGGTTACTGAAGTCAGAAAGGAGAGATCTTATTTTATTTAAGACACATTTTCACCCTCTATTGTTTCACTTCATTAAGTAATGAATAACCTTGAATGCAGCAGGGATGGGTGATAAGAGAATAACTACCACTCGTGTTTAAATAAATGATAATGAAGTACTTGGTATGAGCCAGGTACTGGTATTGTCACAGAAGCGGGGACAACAGGAACTTCTCCTCCCAGGGCACTCACATTTCAGAGAAAGGCCGATGTGAATGGATGACAGCAATATAGACCTGCTGCTATAATATCCATGAATACAGGACTGCTGGTAACATTTTTCTAAAGGCATTGGGCAGCTACTGAGGAATTTTAAGACAGGGCAGATCATGACCAACTTTACAAATCTTAAAGACCAAAAGGCAAATGGAAATTATCTTTTCAGGATCAGGTCTTCTTTCTCCCTTTCTTTTTGGGTCAAGTGCAATGTGCTTTCAGCCTTTGGCGAGGCTCAAACTAAGAGTTTAAGGTAAAGCACAGAAGGAGTGAGCCCACTACAGAGAGGTGATTACAAACATGGAGGTGATAGATACCTCAAAAATGTTCAGGAATATTATTCCCTTTCTATGGCCATGTTCATAGCAGCTTTAACCCAAAGTCTGGTTTTCTCTCATTATGTGTCCAGAATCTCTGTAGCTTGTGAAGCTGATCCAGTTACAATCCCCTATTACCTCTGATTTTAGAGCTTCTTAGGGTCCCCAATGAGATATCTCTCAATACCTATAAATGCCATTTACAGGTACTGTAAGGTACCTGTACTGTCAGGAATTTCCCATTACCAACCCCTCTACTACCAACACCACAACTACCATTTCTACAGTCACCTCCACCACTACACAGCTCCATAACCAGCATCACCATCACTCTAACAAACACCAGCATCCTCCATGACTTCCTGGTTCATGGATTGTATGTCTGGAAAATATTAAATACCCCATTCTGAGCCCTATTGGATCACTCTGTACACACACACATTTTGGTGTGAACTGGGCATACACACTTCCAAAATTAAATCCTGGGGTAATTTCTTTCCCCTCAGTGAAAACAGAGAAAACTACTAAAGTTGGCTGTAGTTTCTTATTTGTTCAACCCCTTTGACTTGATTTACTATTGGTCCATGTCTCTATATATCTCCTTCCTTCTTTTCACATTTTGCAGGTAGTGTTTTTCTTCCACATCCAACCTCTCTGCAGAGCAATATGTGATCATAGAAAAACACAAACCCTGACTCACCCATCAACATTTCATTTTTTCATTGCTCTGTTGTCATTTTACCCAACCAACTTCTGTAACAGATTGTCTAAATAGTTCAGATCCAATGAACAGTTTCAGATAATGTCTCCTACCTGAAGTTTTATTTTTTCTTGAAATAATTCTTCTTCCCTGATTATTTCTTCTCAATCTTTTTTTTCTGTAAATTTTTTTTGTAAATTTTATTTATTATTCTCTGCTTTGGTATTTATTTATTTTTTTATTTAGAGGTAGGGTTCTTCAAAGCCTTCAGACAAAAGCAAGTTATTTCTTTGTTAAAATAATTGTACCTTCAAAACTTGACTTTTTGGTAGTAGCTACTTTGTCAAAATAAAATTTAAATTTATACATTTTGTCATCACTCAGATTCCCTAGGGAGTTTGAAGTATATTGGGAAAATGGCCTTGGGATCAACACCTGGGTGAAAGGGTTGTGAAGGAAAGAGAAGCAGGCAAAGGAAGGTGTTGAGTGTCACAGTATTGAGACAGCCCTCAGCAGATCCTGCAGGATCTGGAACTAAGGTGACCCTTTAGGTTGTCCCGGAGGAAAGGGCTTCCAGCCTTTCATAGGCCTATGAAAATTGCCTGACTTTCTAGACATTATTTCCAAAGACTGTTTCAACATCATCATCTCGCCTATATTTTTGTGGATTTTCTTAAACAAATTTATTTTCAAGATATTTTCTTAATTCCATAGTCTTTTTTCAAATAAAATAGAATTATTTTGAGTGGGTTTTGCACACTTTTCCTTCTCTCCATACAAAATGACACAGTGCAAAAAAAAAAAAAAAATCAGTGCTGAGTAGAGCACAGCAAGATTAGGGCACAGTCAGCTCATCAAAGTTTTTTCCCATGGATGAAGACGAAGGCGTGACTGAGTGAAGCCTGGAAAAGCAAGTCCAGAGGCAGAAGCAGAATAACAAACAGGAAAGGTATTTGGGTATCAGGATCAGTACAGAAATTGGAGTGGGGAAGAAACTGGAGCAGAGCAAGAGTAAGTTGGAAACAAGGCAATTGCTGCAAATAGCACCCAGTGACCACAGTTTACACTTGTTTTCAGTTAGCCCTGACTGTGTGGTGAATGGAATTATCACTGTGAATTAAAATGACACAAAGAGAGGAGACACTTTAATATTTGGGTTTATTTCAAGAGAAATAGACTAAGACTAAATCATGCAAAATAGAAAATTTGAACACATTGACTACCAATAAGAAGGTTAAATTTGGTCATTGAAAACCTCCCAACACTTCTTGAGTTGTGTCCTTTTGTGTTAAAGCAGTAACATAATAAGAAAAGCAAAACAAAACAAGAACAAAACCAAAAAAACCTCCCAACAAGCAGAAGTCCAGAACTAGATAGCTTCACTGGTGAATTCTCTCAAACATTGAAAGGAGAATTAATACTAATCCTTCTCTAACTCTTCCAAAAAATAGAAAATGAGGAAACACTTCCAAACTCATTTTATGAGGCCAGCATCGCCCTGATAACAAAGCCAGAAAAGGAGAACACAAGGTAAGAAAATTGTAGACCAATATCCCTGATGAAAACAAAGGCAAAAATCCTTATAAGGTATTAACAAACCAAATTTAGCAATACCTTTAAAGGATCATACACCTTGATCAAGTGATATTTATTCCAGGGATTCCAAGATGGTTTGACATATGTAAACCAATCAATGTGATACACCACACTAATAAAATGAAACATAAAAATCATATAATCATCTAAACACATGCAGAAAAAGCATATAACAAAATTCAGTATCTATTTATGATAAAAACTTTCAATGAAGTGGGTATGGACAAAAAATTTCTCAATATAATATAGGCCATATATAAGAAGCCTACAGTTAACGATATGCTTAATGATGAAAATCTGAAAATATTCTTCTAAGATCAGAAACAAAACAAGGATACCTGCTCTCACCACTTATTTCAATTTAGCCAGAGCGATTAGATAAGAGCAAGAAATACAAGGCATCCAAATTAGAAAGTAAAACTGTCATTGTTTGCAGAGGACAAGATATTATGAGGTCAGTCCAGAAAAAGTTCAGCTATTTTTAATATAACAAGAATGGTTTGCACAACATCAATGTAACCTGGCAACGAAGGAGAGTGGGCTAGAATGTGCATGTGTCAACAATGAGGACTTCATTGTACTAGTAAGTGAGGTCAGTAGAAGCTGTTGATCAGTAGAAGCATGTGTACTGTGTGGCCATCACATTCAAAATGACTGAGCTAGTAGGATTATGAATCTGCATCAAATTTTGCATTAAGCTTGAACATTCCTCTGCAGAAAATATTCAGATGATTCAGAAGATTTGGGGGGATGATACAACAAATGCAGTGCAAAAAAATTGTGGCACAAATGCTTCAAAGATGGTTGAGAATCTGTAGAAAGTAATCCACATTCTGGAAGACCTGCAACAAGCAAAACACCTGAGAATGTTGAACATGTATGGGCTGCAATCAACAGAGATCAGTGACTGACAGTGTGAGAAGCTCATCTGGGATTGCAAAAATTGTGTCTGAGATTTTGATGCAGGATCTTGGCATGAAATGTGTCACAGCAAAATTCCTTCTGTGGCTCTTGGTACTAGAACAGAAGGAACATTGTGCTGCAGTTGCTAATGACTTGGTTCAAACCACTACCAATGAACCAAATAATGACCTATCAGAAAGAGGAGTTAAATAACTCCATTTAAAATTGTATCAGAAAGAATAAAATACCTAGGAATAAATTTAACCAAGGAGGTGAAAGACCTATACACAGTGAAGAAATTGATAAAATAAATTGAAAACAAAAATAAATGGTAAGATATTTCTTGCTCATAGATTGGAAGAACTAACACTGTAAAAATGTCTGACTACTCAGGGCAACCTAATAGAACACAAAAGCCTAACATTCGTATGGAACCATAAAACATGTGTTCCTCGCCTACATTTGCAAACAACATTTTTCAGAATCCTTGGTCAACTGGCTTCCAGCTCAATTCCACAATGGAAGGACAGAAAGAGGCAGAAACCAGTCTGCCCTCTTTCTCTTTGCTTTAGGCAGCTTCTGGCAGTACCTATCTCCTTGGAGTTTCCTGCTACCTCTGGATGAATACAGAGGCCTCCATTCATACTGCTCTTGAGCTCTGGTTAACCTGCCTGACACCTATGCCCTTCATCCTAAGGGCACTAGAGGATTCCTGATGTAAATATGTGAGAAGTCTCACCATTACCTCTTTGGTTTTTCTGATGTCTTTGTAGTTCATTTCTCATACTAAATGCCTTCTACTAAACAAGCTGGTATAGGTTCTGTTTTTCTGCCTGGACCCTGATACAAAATTAGAATTGTACTGGTATTTTTTTTCCATCTCTTTTATTGGCAATTACTTCCCACTACACTTTTTCTGGGATCTTGCACACCATTCATTCACTCATTCAACAAATATTTATTATGCTACCACCAAGTGCTAGGCACTGTTCTAATAGCTGAGGATACACATAATGGTGGGGAAAAATCAGCCTTGCTCTCACAGAGCTTGCATTCTATTGTGAGGTTGAATAAGCAACTGTCCCTGTTTGATGGGGATGGAGGGTTTCCTCTGGATGCAGGGCATTCAGTACTAACACGGGGGACATACCAGGCAAATGGAGATGGTTGGGAGGGTTGTGAGGGAGGTAAAGAAAAACATATAGTTTTTAAAAGTCAGGTGGTGATAACATGTAATCATTATTACCTATGTTCATGGATTAAAAAACTCTTGAAGAAATGAAATTAGCTCTGGCTGGCATAGCTCAGTGGATTGAGCGCGGGCTGCGAACTAAAGCATCGCAGGTTCGATTCCCAGTCGGGGCACATGGCTGGGTTGCAGGCCACAGCCCCCAACAACCACACATTGGTGTCTCTCTCTCTCTCTCTCTCCTTCTCTGCCTTTCCCTCTCTAAAAATGAATAAATAAAATCTTAAAAAAAAAGCTCTTGAAGAAATGAAATTGCTCATCTTAATTCACATAGAATTAAACTGTGTAATGGATTTCATACTATGCTGAGAAACTGGTTTAAAACAATGGGAACAATCTAGATAGTTTTCTTTATGAAAATATATAATTGCAATGTGCAAAAGTAGAACTTCATGGTTTCTTAACTTTGTATAATTTCCAGTCTCTAACACTGATGATTTCTTGGGCTTACTATGTTGTCCTGTATGGGCAACTTAATAATTTGCAAGTTAGAGTTTTTTGTTTGCAGCACAGTTACTTTGTTGAATAGGATAATTATATTTGGTTTTTGACAGTCAACAACATTATAGCCCTAAAGTGACATTTATAAAGTTTATACTCTTTATTTTGTAACACCTTAAATAGGTTTCATAACAAATGTTTCTATAGAAATTTCAGTTGAAAGGCAAAATGTGTTTGAATATATTCTTCCAAGTTAAGCATTTTCAAGTTATGGCATTTTATCAAAGTATTTTAGTTCTCTTTTGAAATTCCTACTAAGATGTCTAAATAAGAGCTAGGTTTGAAGCCTAACATACATTCTCCTAGAACTTATATATATACTCATATGTCTGTTAGTGCAAGTAAGTAATATATATACTCATATGTCTGTTAGTGCAAGTAAGTAGAGCTATCACAGACATACAAAAACCTAGGCACATGTAAATCCCAACATATAATGTTGGGCTTTACAAAAATATTATTGATCCAGTCCTTGTACTGACACTGTTGATATAGAATAATGGGTCTGTGATAGGTTTCTGATGCTTCACTAGTACCACACAATCAACAATATTGAATTTATAATGCCTCTTAGAACCTGTTTGCCTCTGCAGGACTGCAGCCTCTCTTATTATTTTGTGTTGTTCCCTGTCTGGTGGTGAGTCATCTAGGCACAGGAACTTAGCCATTACAGTCTTTTTATAGCACTTCTTGTCAATACTCCTTTGGCTGATGGTCCTCCCTGTGGGAATGCTACTCTGCTGGGCATAGAGAGTCTCCTGTGGCCACCTGAACCTGAGGGCACCTTGCATGGATGCACTGTATGGGAAGTCAACTGTATGGCCCTAGGGGAAGTCAACATCCTAGGCCCCCTTCCCAGCACTACTAATGCACTTGGTCTAAGAGGGAGCTTCCCACCTGAACATATACCATACACAATCAGAGTTTTAGCCCCTCAGAACTCTGGGTGGCTGGGCAGGGTCGGTAGGGGGATAAAGAGCCCCTGGGTTGGTGTCCTTTGTCATAAGCAGTTTCATCCACTTTTCCAAGAGTGTTAGAATATTATTCATTTCTATGTAGCAATGATATAAAGTATGGTACTGGCTAAGAAAACCTTAGAGGAACAAAAATCCTTGATGTTATTCTAATCCCTCTTATAGCCACATTAAATCAAGTAGTGAGGCTGGGTACATGAGGAGGTAACATCCTACTTCTTAAGGATGCTCATCTCTTCTCTGCTCACCTCAAATACACAATAAAAACAATTCATTTCCACAAAATAAAAAAATAAATGAAAAAAAATTTATTTTTCTATTTTTTTGCTCCCAAATAACTTATGAATCAAAGTTTCTTTAGGAAAGAATACCTCCCACATATATTGAGTATCCAAGTTCCAGTTGCAACCTAGCCAGACTGCTAGATTATAATAATATGCCCATTTTAATACTTTAGAATATATTCGGTTATTTTAAGCTTTTTTAAAATTAAAATTATTTAAAATATAAATTTCAGAAAGTATAGAAAGCTTATGTGACAAAATATTATTTTATAACAATTTCATTCCTTCCTCCTTCCTTGGTGATAGAACCCTGCATTTTTCAGGGTGGCTATGCATGTTGGGAAAGGCAATCCACCACAGGCCCTAAGCATGCCTGTGTGTTCTTGCTGAGTGTGCCAAGAATGCTACTGACCTAGGTCATTTTTCAGGGCTATTTTGGCAGCAAGCAGGACCAAGAGGAGGCTTGTTAACTGCTTGCTATAAAATGTTGGGTTTCCTCAAACACAGTGCTCTTCTCTTGTAATGTAACACATTGCATATGCAGGCTTTCATTCAGGCCCATGGCATCATTCCCATCATTCCCATGGGACTTCAGGTGCAAGGTAATACACACAAACATGCTGTACCATGAATAATAAACAGCCCACAGTCTCTAGTCTTCTGTCAGCATCCATGAAACAGTAACAGTATGACTTAACTGCTTGAGAATTAGATAAAATCAAACTCCAGACTTGGCAAACTCCAGACTTGAAAATGTATATTGCATCTGTGACCAGGTGTCTAAATTCTGGCTGAGGATCTGTAATTATTAGAAGGAATTTGTGACAAGGATTCCTAAAGGGTAGTAGGTGGCTAAGGTGAACTTTTTTCCTTCCTCCTTTCTGTTGTTGGAATAAAAGTGAGACAAATAGATGTCTAGCAGTCATCTTGGACGACGTGGTGACCTTGACAACAGTAGCCTATACCAAGAGCAGCCGAGAAGAAATACAGAAGAGGCTTAGGTCCCAGTTGAACTTCGTGGAGTTTTCGTACCTGTTTTAGTCTTCTTGCCTGCCTTTAGATAGTTATATTAAGTAAGAGAATAAACTGTTATGTCTATGTTACAATCCTTAGGGTTCTCCTACTTTCAGAATTATTAAATAATTTTCATACGGGGGTGAACACAAGTAGGTTAATAATAATAATAAATGCAATGATAAATTAATAAATAATACAAGTACATAAAAATACAATAATAAACTCTATGTTTTGCATAGTCACAACTGTAAACCTAATTTTGCTCACTCTTGTGTATAATAAACACCAAATGAATGAGTTATCAGTAGCATTAAGCATCTCAAAAGTATTAGTAATTTGCCCTGGCCAGGTACCTCAGTTTGTTGGAGTATCATCCCATACACCAAAAGACTGCAGGTTCAATTCTTGGTCAGAGCATGTACCTAGGTGGCAGTTTTGTTCCCTGGTTGGTGTGCATGCAGGGGCAGCCAATTGATGTTTCTTTCTCACATCAGTGTTTCTCTTTCTCTCTTTCTCTTTCCTCCCGTCCTCTCTCTCTAAAATCAATAAACTTATCGTGAAGATTAAATAAATAAATAAAACATAAAAGTATTAAATTTCTCAGAAGTTTCTCATGGCCTCTCAATATACTCATTAGTAGAGTTAGGAATCAGAATCTGTTGGGCAGGATTCTAGGCCCTAACCTCATCACTCTAAGTAAAGAAAAGCTAATTTTTTTTTATTGGTATTGTATTAGTTAACCTTCTGCTAAAGCTTTTCTTTGAAGACAGACTCCATCTCAGAAAGTTTGAAATCTACTATGTTAAGGAAATAGTTTATGAAGCGCCATCCATGATATTATGTGAACATGAAATTAGGAAACTTTATCTTAAGTTTACTAGTTGGAATTCATTTGACATTTTTGTAATTATATTTGCAAAAATAGAAAATTAGTTTTAGTTGTGATGAAATGTGTTTTGGCAATCCTAACACATGGATTTCCATTTGTAAGTAATTTTAAAAGGTTACATTCTTCCCCGAGTACACATTTTCAAGCAGCTATTATTACTACTCTACTTTATGTATTAGCATCTTGGGAAGAATATGGCCTTAATGTATAACCAGGGATTATAATGTTATCATATTTGAGATTTTTTTAAGCAACTGTTAAGAGGACTCTGCAATTACAACACATTAAAATACTTTTACTATCACATTAAAAGTAATCTTATAACAACTACTTCAGCTTTTACCATAGTTAACACAGCAAAACTTCTTATAAAATTCATATGGGGCTAAACAAACACAAAAGATTTTTTAGATGTTAACTATCTGGTATGGAATATGACTTCATTCTATTTTATTTTTTAAATAGTCATGTATCTATATCCTTTGAATTCAGATCTAATATTCAGTAATGAGAGGTGAGAAGCACCTACACAATATACTAGCTAGGCTTGAGTTGAAAGCACTAAGGCATCTTTTGATTAATAACTGTTTTTCAAAATTACAGTGGTGCTTCTAAAAGTTGGTCTAGTAAAATCCTTCAGTAACCATAATGCTATTTCTTATACAGGCAGCCAAAAGGGTGCATTTGTTTACCATTCAAAATGGCTCCGTTTCATTCTAAAAAAGGAAGGCTATGTAGCACAACCATCCAGAATCAGCAACTGATTTGACACTGAATAGACTGAGCAGGTGCCTATTCAAAATGTTTAACAGTTGGTGTGGCGTAGGCACGGGGGGAAGAGTGACAGGGTCAGATGGCATAAGATCATGTGATAGGGGAGGGGAAGTTTGTGACCATTGTTGGAAGTCATAAATACACAGGCAGAGGAGGTATTGGGAGAGGAGGCCACAGTAACAAAATTCTGGAAGTTGGAAAGAGATGGAAAGCTGCAAAACCACTTGACGTGCATTGTAGACTTAGGCACTAGTGCTTCTGGAAACCAGGTGCTTCTGGAAATGAAAGTAAAATAGTGCAAAAAGTCTGGTGACTAAAAGTACCTTTATGTAGAAATAGCTCCCAGATGCTCTAACTCATTCCACACAACTGGATTGTTCCCTCTTCCCCATCATAGCTGAAGACAGAGAGTTTATTGTTTGTGGAGAGTAAGGCTTTTGGCCTAGAGAATATTGGGCACCACTGAGGGCCAGGATACTATACTGAACATAGGGATAGTAAAGGGAAGGCTGAAAGAATAATTGTCAATATCCATAGTTTTCTCCTCAGTTCTGCTCTCGAAGCACCAACAATCTGACCTATACTCTTGAGCATGATATTACAAAATTCTCTATTCAGGAATTCAACCAATCCAAGATAAATTCTGAGAGATATTGATATTAGATACTCCCGAAACTTTTTTTTTAATAAAAAAGTTTTAGAACCTGGCTGGTGTGACTCAGTGGATTGAGCACAGGCCTGTGAACCAAATGCTCACTGGTTCCATTTCCAATCAGGGTGCAAGCCTGGGTTTCAGGCCAGGTCCCCAGTAGGTGGTGTGTGAGAGGCAAGCACACATTGATGTTTCTCTTCCTCTCTTTCTCCTTTTCTCCTCTCTTTAAAAATAAATAAATAAAAATCTAAAAGATTTTTTTTGAAGTTAAAAAAACGTATTGTAGGTTAGTTTCCTGAGGAAATAGACTCTGAAATGGAGATTACCTTGCAGGAAGTTAAATAGAGTGGGGGGCACTCATGGGAACACACCTATGGGAAGAAGCAAAGGGAAAAAAACAGGATGAGGAAGAGTTGGTTGGGCTGTGGTCACATCTCAAGCTGACAACATGGAAGATTTAAAACAGGGATGGTCCATCAAAGTTGTCCTGCATTACGACCAGGGGTTTGAGTTTCTGTGCCTTTATGCTGAGTAATCATTGGACACAGGTTGCATCCAAGGAGGGGGCATGACTTTAGCAAAGGTTTTCCCCAATTGAGGACAATTTCCAGCAAGGAGTGACAGCTGAGGATTGTCAGCAGGCAGCACTCCTAGCAGCCAGTGAAATAAGAGCTTCACTTCTGAAGGAGCTAGAGAGCACCTGGCAGTTATCCTGCAGTGAACCCCACACCTGTGCACAAGTTTCACATTAACTCTTCAATGTCTGCATCAGGCAGGAAAGGCAAGGTTTTGCTGGAATACCTCATGATCTCCCAGTCTCAGTGGGTTACAGAAATGCAGTGCTTTGCTCAAAGTCAGCTTCAATTTGAGATCTAGAATCCTGGGGAATAGCCTCTACCTGGAATATTGCTGACTTTTTTGCAGAGACAAAACAGCATGGCAAACCATGCAATGACTTGTAAGGCTCAGATGTGACAGACATCACTTGTGCTGACATTTCATTGGTTAAGCATGTCACCTGTCTAAGCCTAATGTCATAAAGTAGGAATATATAATATCCCCTATATCAGTTATCTATTACCCCCAAGCACGGTGACCTAATACAATATGTACAGAAGTATTCTTTGTCATGATTCTAAAGGTTGGCTAGGCTTGATACAGTGATTCTTCTGCTCTTGCAGTGTCAGCCAAAATCACTGAGGTGGCTGCATTCAACCAAGAACTTAGTAGAGGTTGAAATAGCCAAGATATTGCCTCTTTCCCATGAATGACAGTTGATGTCAGCTGTTGATTGAAGCACCTTGTTTCTCTTTCATTGGCTAATCCATTATTCAATAGTCCTGGAGGGCTTCCTCATATGGTAGTAAGAACACTTCAAGAGAATTTAAATAAAAGTTGTCAGCCTCTTAAGGTCTATGTCTGAAACTGGTATCCATTCTGCTGCAGTTCATCAGTCCACATTCAAGGGAGGGGAAGTAGAGAAAGGTGAGGGCGTGTCGGCAGCTGTCAATGGAGCCAATCACTATACTGTAATGGGGAGAAAAAACAAGAATTTGGTGAATGGTGATAATACCTACCACCGAAGACTCAAGGCACATTGAGGGTTTGAGGAAAGCCTTGAACACAGAAGAAATCTAAGCATATAACTTTACAGAGACCACATAGAATGAGAGAAAGAAATATAAAATGAAAACAAAACAAAAAGCTCCACTTAACATTGGGTGAAAGTAGAAAAGATTGTATTCATAAAAAAAGTAACATTATTTTTGAAAAGAGAAAACCAAAAGAGTTTTGGAATTTAAAACTAATGGTAGAAATGAAAAACTGCATTAGAAATGTGGGATTTTTATGTTGAAAATCTGCCCAGAAACAAGGCACAAGCAGAGTAAAATATAATAGAGAAAACATAAGAAAATGAGAGGATTCATCTGGGAAGGCCAAATTTTTAGTAACCAGAGATGCAAAGAGAGGGAACAAAAGAATCAAACAAATAATCCAAGGGTTTTCAGATTATAAAGCCCCGTGACAGCAAGATGGATCAAAACAAAACTAAACCAAACCATACAACTCTAAATTCCAAATATTTGGGAGAGAGGATAAGGACCTACATGCCCTACAAGGTTCTCAAGAATAGGTTTCATATAAAAGATTGAGGATCACAATAGCATTGAACTTGAGCAATAGCAATTCTGGGAGCTAGAAGACAATGACAATCAGCCTTAAAATTCCAAGAGAAGATTTCCAATTTCTAATTCTAAATTCAGTTAGATATCCATCACAACTAAGTGTGTCTAACAATACTTTTCAACTGCACTATGTCTCAAAATATCATCCTCCATTTACCAAAATAGAGGGGTAAATGAAGAAAGAGCAAGACATGGGGGCCAGAAAGCAAGAAAATGATTAGAAGAGGCAAAGGGAGATCCCAGAATGTTAGCAGCCTTGGAGGACAAACAACCCAGATGAAAAGAGATGGAATTCGTTGAAGACAATGTATTTGAACAAACTGAGGGAAGACTGACACTTCTAAGAGAGAGTGAGAGTTTACATATGAATATAAGAAGGTACTTTCATGGCTTGTATACAAGCAACAGCTACATAGCTGTAGAAACATAACCTTGATACTGAACAATATTTGAAAGTATGAGGAGGTTGTTGGGAGGCATGCAAGGGACAGAGACCGGTGAATAAACTCACTTTTGACTGTGGGAAGTCAATAGGTAAGTCCTGCAATTGAAAAGCAAAGACCTGGCAATACTGAGGTTATTCATGACTAGCAAGTACACCCCAACAGAAGTATCTAAAAGGTGGACTATTCAGTTATGTAAATTAATAAACTCTTTTTTGCTTATCCATTTGAGTTACTTTTTCTGTTGTTTTAATTTGCTTTGTTTTCCCCCTACTGATTCATGTCTAATACACATATACATATTCTCAGGTCCCACATTAGAATTTTTGAAAAAAAGTATTCTGAAAAACTTTTTAGGCACTTCTGATGCATAACTGGTTTGGAAATCACTACTTTGAAGAACAGTAATCTTTGTGAGCTGTGTTCTTTGATAAGAATTCTCATCTTTCAAATTCACATAGAAATGTAGCTCACAGCTCACATTCTAGTACATCTCTTCACATTTCTTCTTATCTTCAGCTTATGAGGCAAGATTTTATCTTATATATGCAAGTATGAAATAGTGATGATGGCAGTGGCAAGAAACACATTGCTCACTCGGGGGAAAAACACAAAAAACAAAAGACTTAAAGAAATCAGGAATTTTATTATCTGATAAACTTGTAAATTGCTTAATGTACTTTGAACTCTTGTCTCCCCAATGTTCCTTTACCTCCGCTGCCCTGTCCCTGAAGAAAAGTTTCAGTGTTTTATCCTTTATAAGTAAAGCTGAGCAAGGGCAACACCTTTGTCCTTCATTCCAAGAAGAATCCATTTCTTCTGCCAGGAAATTTTTTTTTCTAGTTGAATTGAATCTGTGCATTCACTTAATAAAATGGCCAATGGGACATTTTTAAATCCTATTTTACCTGATGAACAAATGTTTCTGCATCCCAATTCATGCCATGGAAAATAGAATTTTTTAAATTATATTTACAATATTAGTGTTGCTGACATGAAAATGGGTATGAAATGTTTAAAGAATAAAACCATGAAATTGCTACATTCAGGGAAGAAAGTACTAGTTACCAGTTGCTGCCTAGCAAACTACCCTGAAACTTATGTACTTAAAGAACAACCATTTTCTAATATCTCTTGATTTGTAGGTAAGGAATTCAGGCTGGTCCAAGTGATTATTCTGTTCCACATGGCATGAATAGAAGTCAGTCAGTATAGTTCAGCCAATGCGTAAGCTAATCTGGAGGGTCCAAGGTGGCTTCAAATGAAGCGCTGTCACCCTGGCAGGGGTGATCAGAAAGCTGAGCTTGGTTGGGACTGCTAACCAGAGCATTTACCTAAAGAACCATCAGCCAGGATGAAGGTCTCAGGGTAGCTGGGCTTTTTCACCTGACTACCCAGGGCTCCCAGAGGGAGTGTCCAAGAGACCTGACTTAAGGTGCAGATTGTAGCCACCTTTAGTCTGCCACAGGAAGTATCATGAAACACATACTTCTGATTTCTCCTTAGTCCTGAGGATCAATCAAAAACTTATTCTTTTAACAAAGAGGAATATGACACTAAAATCTTTAGAAGAAGGAACAATCAAGAAGACAAAGCAAGATATATGAACACCTATAATAGAGACTACTTCAATGATTAAAAAACAAAGCCTTTATTGGTAACAAGAATCTAGTACAGTCATTTAGCAAAATATATCACAAAACCTCTGTATCAGTATGACTGAAAAACAGTTATATTTAAAAAAGCAATTGCATTGATGTCAACAAAACTGGCTGTGAAGTCAATGACCTTAAAGGGATGAGTAGCTGGTGGTAGTATTCTAAAAGGAGTGCTAAACGTGGGCCAAGGGGTAGAAGTCAGAGCTGGTATTGTTTCCAAATAGAGTGAAGGAAAACTCATGTGTAAACCAATCTTTTCCAAAATTGTATCACTATTTACTGAGCATAATGATCATCAGTATGCTGCTCTAGGAGGTCTTATGGGACTTGAAACAAAAAATTGACCCTATTTTGTGCCAGGCTGACAGAATGATCAAGCAGGTACTTGGTTTAGTTGGAGTTTTACCTGAGATCATCACAGAATTGGAAATTTCCTATTTCCTGCTTGGAAGGCTGCTAGGCTGTACACACTGGAGGAGACAAGCAAGCAACAAGGGTGCAAAAGTTGTCTAAGGGTGAGGTGCTCCTGGCAAATACAGGATCTGCATCTATGGAGGAAGTTAGTGCAGTCAAGACAAATTTGGACAAGATTGTTTTGAGTAATCCTGTGTGTACAGAAGTAGGAGATGAAACTGCTCTTAGCAGAAAAGCCGAGAAACCACTGCTGTTTGATTGGTTGGGATCAAATAAGAAGAGGAGAGAGAATCAAGCTGACCATAGATGATGACTGAAGAATGTAATATAGTTATAGAATACATATGGGTAAAGCCAGAATTTTCTCATCACAACTTATACTTTCAAAGCGATACTGGGGAATGAATTTCACAGCTCATTACCTTTGTAGTACCTGTTATTCTCATCTTTTGATGATGAAAATTTAACCTCTAGTTTTAAAATAGTGTCTACAATAAATGCAAAAATTGGCATAGTGTTAGACTGAATCTACCGGAAATGAATCATTCCCAAGTAGTATCTAATTTGTACATTAATACAGAATGGAGGTGGAAGAGGGAATAAAGGGAATAAATGGTAATGGAAAACACTACAATAAAAAATAAACAATTAAAAAGAAAAAAGAACAAAGAATGCAGGTTTGAAATGAAACTATTTTGTGACCAGCTTTTGCTGTAGCATACATGCAACCAAACCTGTTTAAAATAAAATTTTTCTTCTTAAAAAGTAAAATAAAATAAGTAATTAGAAATGTAGCAAGTAAGAATTTCCTGCAAATAGAAGTAAGGTCTTTACATATGAAAACCTTCCTAGTTTAGTTTGTGAAAGACAAAAGCAGTGAGTAAAACACAAGGAACACAACCTGGACGACGAAAAAAGAAAAGAAATACAGATAAGGCAAGAAATAAGACAATTTGCCCTGGCTGGCGTAGTTCAGTGGATTGAGCTTGGGCTGTGAACCAAAGTGTCACAGGTTCAATTCCCAGTAAGGGCACATGCCTGGGTTGCAGGCCACAGCCTCCAGCAACCGCACATCGATGTTTCTCTCTCTCTCCTTCTCCCTCCCTTCCCTCTCTAAAAATAAAATAAAATAAAATCTTAAAAAAAAAGAAATAAGACAATTCTTTCAGCCACTGATGACTAAGTGATTTGAGCAGGTTTTTTAGCACAGAGCATAAAGATAGTACTATAAAAATTCTCATATGTTGTCTTCATATTTGTATTCTACAAATTATGCTTATTTAGCTATCTAGTAACTTGATATATATTTCTCTTACTTAGACATTATTTCTGACTCAATAGATATTTGTTGTTTGAATCACTGAACATATGAAAGTACAAACAAAAGATTAATAAAGAATGAAAAATCAAGATCCCCTATGATCATATCAGATTCTCATAAACTTCATTATCTATGGGACAGTTGAAAACAGTATTCTAAATATGAGTAGAAAAAGCTAAAAATCTCAGTTCTTGCTACCTAATAGACAACTTCAATGATCCCCACTGTTTTAAGAAAATGAGCTTTGAGCTGAAGTTCTCTTAAGTAATTGTAAATTACTTAAAAATAAAATTACTTATATTTTGGTTTTAACTTAGAGGTTAAACCTAGATTCCAACTATGTTGCCAGAATGTATGTAGAAGCATAAAGGAAAACAGTAGATTCCCCTTTTTCCTTATAAATAAAAAATAATGGCTTTGCTGTTGACACAAAGTCATTTGGGGGTAAGAATATCAGGCACATTAGGAGATTGATTCTCCCAGACCGGCAGACACTGCCCATGAGGGAACTGTATTTCAGGAGTAAGGAGAAAATGTCACAGATTATAACATAGTCAATAGAAAAGTAGAGAGTAAGTTATCACCTACGATATAAAGAATTCAGGACAAACAGATTTTTTTTAAAAGGCTTCCTTGAGAAATGATGGATAATTACATAAAGAAATTGGGAAATAATGTTCAGAGTTTAGCTTTCTGGAAACATATTATAAATTTTCTTTGCACTGTTAATAATATTAGCTGCATAGTCTAGGGAATGATACATACTGGAGCCAAGCCAGGCATAACCATAACGAATGTTTTTTTATTTGTGTGGGATTGTAATTATGCAAATTAAAATTTAGCTATAATTACTCTTGCCTTGGTTCTGAATGGATTGTAAGCATGAATCTAATGGAAATTTGGGATTGTGTTTTCAGTGATACTGATTGACCCTGTATATCAGGAAAGGGATTGAAGTAAAGGCTGTAGAAATAAGAGTGGCTTTGGTTATCAGAATAGTTTTCGACTTTATACTTTTTTGTATTGGTAATATGACTTCATGTAAAGACTGAGATATCTGTGGCCCAAAGAGGGTTCCTTGGAATTTCATTCTTAATCTAAATATGTATTTCTGATTATAAAATTAATATTTGTGTATTGAAGGAAATTTGGAAATTGCACAGAGTAAAATAAAATACTTGTAATATTCACCACTTTGAGATAGTTACCATATACACATACCTGCTTTTCCCTCCAATGTCTTTCCTTTGTTTCTGTGTGAATATACCCAATTTTTCAAATGTCAGTAGAGCATAGCAGTTGCAAGTACATGGTTTGGAACCAAAGTGCTTGGATTAAATTCTGTTTTTATCAATTTATTTTTCTGTATGGTCTTATATGATGCCTCAGCTTTCTCATTTGTAACATAGAGATAATAGTCTATTACCTAGAGTTCTTATGGGCATTAAATGACATAATTGACATTAGAGCTCCCAAGGAAGAGTTCCTTCCTTTCTGTTCATCTAAACCTTATTAAAAAGAGCCAGGTTGTGGCTCACTGAATGAAACAGAAGAATTTGTTGTGGTCACACATTGACACATTGGCAGAACTTGCTAGAAAACTGCCCTTTGGTTGACCAGGGAAATACTAATAATAAAGAATAAAAAACCAAGATCCCATATGATCATATAAGATTTTCATGAGGAAGTGTCTTATAGGAGCCTTTGCTACAAAACTGCCTGTGGGGGAAGGACAGATGCCAAAGGGGGACACTGGTCTCCATGTACTGCAGGATCCAAAGAAATCTAGAAAACAGGAAGTAAAACCCTGTCTTACTGCAACATCTTCCCCAGACCCTCTACTGACATTTAAAGGGCCTAGTTCTATTTTTCTAGAGCAGACAAAATTTGGAGCTGGGAGACAGTAAGTTAGTAGTTGGCAGACCTTGTAAAACACTTAGAGCAGTGACTGGAATATAGTAAGTGCTCAAGGATGATCAGCGCTAACTTTCTCAGTCGCATGTGCGTGCACATGGGCAACCATGGGTTCACCTCTGCGGTACCCTTGTCACCTAGGATCCTAGGAAGGCTGTTCTTAATATGTTCTTAATAATGTTCTTATTAACATTTCTAGGAATCCCAATTTTATGTCTCTATAATCATTCTTCATGTAGAAATATCAAAATTTATTTAGCCATTACATTACTGTGCACATTATGCATTGTTTCTCATTTTCAATCTGATAGGTAAGGCTGGGTAAATATTATGCTTTTTAATGTATTTAAATAATTTCCTGTGGATAATCCCCAAGGAAGAATTTAAACAATAAACATTCTTAAAATTTATATATATGTTGCCAACTTTCTTTGCAGAAATATAGTTGCATTTTATACTTTCTCTTGAAGTTAGTGTCTGCTACAACAAATTTAATATTACATGCTTCGATCTTCTTCTATTTGATAAGAAAAACTAGTGTCCTATGTTTGTCTTAATTTGCAGTTTGACTACTAATGAAGTTTGATATTTGTCATTTTATACCATTTGCCCATATTTCTACTGGAAGAAATATACAAGGATTCTTCATATATAGAGAATATCTATTACGTTTGTTATAAATGGATTTCTTTTTAAATTTAAACTTGATTTGATCTATGATTTAAACAACTCCACATTTTAAATATTGTAAGTTCATTATAGTTTTTTCATGACTTTCCATTTCTTTTTTGATAAGAAAGTAAAGACTTCCATTTTCTTAAGATTAGTTATATGTATACATCATTTCTTCTCTTTTTTTTTAATTTTACTTGTTAGCTATTTAATTCTAACATCTGAAATCACTCGGTGATTATCTAACATGTTTCTAAAAATAGATTAGTCATCATTATTTGTTTAATAATCTCTTTTTTTATTGTTTTGAAATTTTGCCTTATATTTTATTTCATCATTCCATTTGTTAAATTAATTGTTTATGTTTTTAAATATATGTTTTATGAAAATATATTTGTGAATTTATACCAGTGACCATATATGAAAAGACTGGTATTTGTGCATTACAAAATTCCTTTATTAGATAGTTGATATTAATAATCCTTTATTAATTATTGGAAAGAGTTGGGAGGAATTATAATATTACATTTCTAAAAGTTCATTTGGTAAAATAACTCTGCTCTGCCATTATCTAGGTGATAATTAATAGAACTGACCTAATTTTAAAAAATGACAAAATTCTGTCATCTGCATAATTTTTGTCCCCCTACCATAACATTTTTTCTTCACTTTAGGATCAACTTTATTTCCCCACTTCCTTAAAAATATATGCAATTGACATAAGTAGTGCAAGCTTTAATTTTAGCAATATAACCTAATCTTTAAAAATTAAATATCTTAAAATCATATATCCTTCTCATATAATTCTTGACAATATAAAATCTGAAAAATACACACACATATAAAGAAGGAAATGTGATATCACCCAAAACTAACCACCAGGGGAAACCATATGTTAACATTTTGGTGCATCTCTCCCTTCATTTCCCCATACATGCTTAAGAAAAGAAACAATTTTAGAATAGAATTCATATCATTTTTATATATGTAAGTACACATACACTTCTTACATACAATTAAATAATAAAATTCTATTATGATATAATAACCTATTTGTATTACTAGATTACTAAAATACTCCACATAAGTATGTTAAACCCCCATATATTTGTAAATTCTATTTAGTACTCTAGTATCTTTACTTTATTCAATATTTTTAAACAAATGCCCTTAGAGTCTACATGGCATCTTAGTACCTGATTGTTCCATAATTTAACAAATTCCATATTATTGAATGTTTATGTTGTTTACTTTAAAAAGCTATTATAATGCTATGAATAATTGCTTAGCTAGATCATTGTGCAGTCTAATTACCTTCTGAGGATAAATTACAAAAAATTGCATTATTGAGATAAACAGTATGAACATATTTAAGGTTTCTATCTCAATTACCAGGCTGCACCTCATGAAGTTTGCACCAATTTATACTCCCAGCAGCTATGAGAATGATCTTTTCAGCACATCCTGCTCTTCCCTGGATGTTTAAAACAAAACACAGTGGGGGAAACCCTGCTAATTTGATTGATAAAATGTATATTTTATAGTTGAAATATTATTTTATTTTATTAAGTTTCCCAATTAAATAGGCAACTGTCCTATTCAACAATCTTTAGAAAAATAGTTTTTGTTTTTGACAGTTTTCTTTCAAAGCAGCTTTAAATAAAATTTAAATTTTAAAAATCCCATAAAGAACTTAATTGGGATTAATTTAAGTCAAATTGATTTGGAAAGAAATGACGTGTTTAAAATAATCCAATTTAGGACAATGTTTTCCCTGACAATTTATTCAAGTAATATGTTACATCTTTTCAGAAAATATTTTCTTTACATAGTGCCTATACATTTTTAAGTTTTATTCCTATGTATTTTATGATTCTGATATTGTATGCAGTTAGGCATTTTATAATATTTGCTGCCACTGAGATTGGAAACCCTTTCCCCTTTGGATCATCTAAAAGGTAATTTCAAGATCAGGGAGAAGCAGTAAGTATGGTAATTAAAAGCTCAGGTTCTGTATCCAGACTTTTCGTCTGTATCTAGATGCACCACTTACCGTGCCGAGCAAGCTGGGTGTGCTGAACACCTCTCTCTCACCACTCAGGACCTCTGCTCCCCTGGTTACCCTGCTCTGCGCTCAGAGACAGGTCTGCAAGGCTGCCTCTGTAGGGCCTCCTTGCCTTCTGGCTCCCATTTGGATTCAGCCAATGAGGGCATTGGCAGGAAATCAGAGTGGGTGCAAAAGGAGGGGAATGGTTGATTTCCACAACTCCTTGCCTACTTCATCATCACCTGGTTGTATCCTGTCAAGAGTCCTCTTGGCCTAGCTACCCATTCCTGGTTCTGGCAGTGGGTCCCTGCAATTGCCCCTCAGCCTTGTGAGTGGCTGCGGTTCCCTGCTGTTGCTAATTTAGGATGCTGCAGAGTCCTAGGGTGTTTCTCTAACCCTGTTACCCAGTTTGAGTGTGTCATCCATTTCCCTCCAGGATCTTAACCGAGAGCAAACATCGCACTGGGTAGCACATATCCTGGTCATTTTTCTCATATTACCAAGAATGCCTCTTGGCTTTCATCATAATTATGATTTTAGCAATGGGTATAGGATAGGCATTCTACGTTATGTTCAGGAAGTACACTTTGTGATTTTCTGGCTATTATCAGGAAAAGTTGTTGAATTTTATTCTCTGTATGATATATATGGCAAGACAGTGTTTTCAATTGGACTTATTAATGTAGTCTTTTATTTTATAATGCTTTCTATCAATAAAAAATCCTTTTATCCCCAGAATAATCCAAATTAAATTTACTTTGCTAATG
This sequence comes from Phyllostomus discolor, assembly GCF_004126475.2. NCBI lineage: Eukaryota > Metazoa > Chordata > Mammalia > Chiroptera > Phyllostomidae > Phyllostomus > Phyllostomus discolor. The sequence goes on along the minus strand of NC_040905.2, from coordinate 154,497,126 downwards.
GTTTATTTTAAAATTTTTAAAAACTCTCTCAACTGGCTACCTTAAGACCATCTAAAACAATGGACTTAGGTAGGAAAGGCAACACCATTAAATTAGTATTTTGCTTAAGCACAAATTGCTTTCAATAACTGGAAATCTTAGTAACCTTATGTTACCCAAAGCCTTTGTTTTGTTTTGTTTTGTTTTGTTTTGTTTCTTACAGTCTGCAGTTCAGAAACAGGTGGCTTATCTAACATGTCAAGGTGTCACTTTTTTTTCCTGGTTAGGCAGAGTTGGGGTAGGAGAAGTGAAAAATCAAAAGGCAAAGAGTAGAGTAGACCACAGATTAATGTCTTGCAATTATCTCTGAGTCAGAGTGGAGAGAATATAAAATGATTGAAATGTGTTCCTACCTTTCTTCTTTTATTCTGAAAAACTGTACTCTGTTCCTTCAATTGTGTTTCTAAATCTAACTCTATCAATCTTGGATGTTATACCAGGCAATAGCTTGAAAGCCTACACAAATAAAAACTTACCTAAGTGATTATAATGTGTATTAGATCATAAAACCTAAAACATCAACTTCCAGCAATTGGTAATACCAATATATTACGCCTGTTTTACCACATTATATCATATCATGCCAAGCAAGGGTTTTTCTTTTGGTTTCCACAAATCAATTCCATCACATCAGAATCCTGAACACAATATCCTTAAGGTTGGAAGAATTTTATTTAATATTTTTATGAATGATTATATATTTGGTATAAAGCACTTGAAACAGAAAAATAACTTATATAGTTTCTAAGTTATTTACATATGGAAGCAAACATTATTAATTTTGTACCTGAAGAATCTAGCATTGAAAACAGAAGGCTGGCTACAAATATTGTAATGTTTAAATTAGATTTTATTTGATTTGATCTGACTTTGTCTAAGAATAGAATCCACAAATATTAAACCTTATATTTTCTTTTTCTTAAAATTTTTTTAAAAAATAATTTTATTTTAATTATTTTTCAAGTACAATTTTCTATCTTTTACTGCCTCCCACCCCACCCACCCAGCCATCCCCACCTCCCTGCCATTTTCACCCGCCCTTAGTTTTTGTTCATGTGTCCTTTATACTTGTTCTTGTAAACCCTTCCCCTTTACCCCTGAAATTCCCTCCCCTCTCCCCTCTGAACACTGTCAGCCGGTGCTTTATTTCAGTGTCTTTGGTTATATTTTGCTTGTTTCTTTGTTTTATTGATTATGTTCCTGTTATATGTGAGATCATATGGTATTTGTCTTTCACTGCTTGGCTTATTTCGCTTAGTATAATGCTTTCCAGCTCCATCCATGTTGTCCCAAAGGGTAGGAGTTCCTTCTTTCTTTCTGCTGCATAGAATTCCATTGCATAAATCTACCAGTTTTTTTAAATATATTTTATTGATTATGCTATTACAGTTGTCCCATTTCCCCCTTCTCTCCCCTCCACCCTGTACCCCCCCCACCCACGTTTCTCCCCTTTAGTTCATGTCCATGTGTCATACTTATGAGTTCTTTAGCTTCTACATTTCCCGTACTATTCTTGCCCTCCCCTATCTATTTTCAACTTACATTCTATGCTACTTATTCTCTATACCTTTTCCTCCTCTCTCCTCCTCCCACCCCCCTGCTGCTAACCCTCCATGTGCCCTCCATTTCTGTGGTTCTGTTCCTGTTCTAATTGTTTACTTAGTTTCTTTTGGTTTTGCTTTAGGTGTGGTTGTTAATATTTGTGAGTTTGCTGTCCTTTTACTATACATGTCTTTTCTTTATCTTCTTTTCTTAGATAAGTCCCTTTAGCATTTCATAAAATAAGGGCTTGGTGATGATGAACTCCTTTAACTTGACCTTATCTGAGAAGCACTTTATCTGCCCTTCCATTCTAAATGAGAGCTTTGCTGGATAGAGCAATCTGGGATGTAGGTCCTTGTCTTTCATGACTTGGAATATTTCTTTCCAGCCCCTTCTTGCCTGTAAGGTCTCTTTGGAGAAATCAGCTGACAGTCTGATGGGAGCTCCTTTGTAGGTTACTGTCCCCTTATCTCTTGCTGCTTCTAGGATTCTCTCCTTCGTATTACCTTGGCTAATGTAATTATGATGTGCCTTGGTGTGTTTCTTTTTGGGTCCAACTTCTTTGGGGCTCTCTGAGCTTCTTGGATTTCTTGGAAGACTGTTCCCTTTGCCAGACTGGGGACGTTCTCCTTTATTATTTGTTCAAATACGTGCTCAATTTCTTGCTTTTCCCCTTCCGATTCTGGTACCCCTATAATTCGGATATTGGAATGTTTAAAGGTGTCCTGGATGCTCTTAAGCTTTCCCTCGATTTTTTGAATTCTTATTTCATCATGCTTTCCTGCTTGGTTGATTCTATCTTCCTTCTGGTCCACTGTATTGTTTTGAGACCCAGATTCCTTCCTTTCACTATTGGCTCTCCTCTGCATATCTTCCTGCATCTCTTTTATGGTAACCTGCATCCTTTCATCTAAATTGCGCCCAAAATCAACCAATTCTGTGAGCTTTCTGATCACCAGTGTTTTGAACTGCGCATCTGATAGATTGGCTATTTCTTAGTCACTCAAAAGGATGAGTCCTAGGGGACTGATCTGCTCTGTTGAAAACATATTTTTCCCTGTCTCTCCTTTTTTTCTTTTTTTTTTTGGTCTGGTCGCTCTTGTTACGGTGGAGGGCGGAGCCTTAGGTGTTCACCGGGGCTGGGCACCCCAGTCGCTAGATTGTGACGTTATATGTGGGGGCAGGGGCAGGGGCGGGAGCGGGGGCGAACAATGGTGGTAGTTCCATTCTCCTGGGCTCAGACCCTTCTCTGGGCTCCCGGGCTGCGAGTTCTGCCCTGGTCTACAATTGCTGCCCCTCTGAGTCTGCCAGCTGCAGCTTGTGTACTCAGGGATCACCACTGCGTTCTTGCGCCCCGGATGGCTGTCGCACCGATTTCGCACCAAACTTTCCCCGACCTCCTCGTGCTGCCGACCCAAACCAGCCCCGCGCCTACCCGGCTCGTCTTCTCCTACCAGTCCAGATGAACGCGTCTACTTCAACTTCTTGGCTGTCCGACTTCCATTCAGATAAATCCTCTATCGGTTCTGGGCGTTGTTCTATCTGTAAATTATTGTTGTAAATTATTGTTGTTCTAATCTTGGTTGTGCGAGGAGGTACAATGAGTCCACCTATTCCTCCATCTTGCCAGAAGTCTCAAACCTTATATTTTCATTAAAATTTTGTCAGGCAAATACCTAGTAAAGATAAAATGTCATTGTTTATAATCAAAGAGAGTTGCAAAGATGAAATAAGACTTAGTATTTGTTTGACAAGAGGTAAATTGCTAAATTTCATAATGAACAGTTTACTTTTTGAGATGTTTTCTTTTTTATTATCCCACCTTACTTCCCACTCCCCAGCTAAGGATGTTCTGTGTCTGAACCCACAGGCATGCAAGAATTCCATTCCCACAATAAACTTGCCTCATTGCTTTTCCTTTCTAGTACAAAGAGCTGAAAAAGTGTGAGAACATAGAGTATCTAGTAAAAACCAGCATTGCTGAATGAACACATTAAAACCAAGTGAGAATTGCAAACTCTGGAAATTAAAACATATGAACATCTGTTAAAACTCAATTTGTGTTTCTTTGAGAAAAATAATAAATCTGATTGACTCTCAGTATAGCATCTTAAAAGAATAAACAAAGGGTCTTGATAAGTAAAATTAATTTGTCAGGTGAGTCAATAAGTTAGGATCTGGGACAATTCTTGGAAAGTTTTCATCATTTGAGATGTAATATAAATCAAGACAATTCCCAAGCAACAGTAAAGTGAAACTGAGGAATTGCATTTACCAGAAGTGTAAGAAGAGGTGGAAAATGACTAAGAACAACTAGATTATTTGTAAAGAAAAGAAAGTCAATATTTTAAGTTATCTGGAAAGTTAAAGACTTATTTTTTAAGTTAAAGTTGTTTATTTACTTAAGCTTTATATTTTTACAAAGTGCCCACTCCCACACACACATTCTAAGAATAGACCTTACTCAGTTGCTTTTCATTCCTTCTTCCCTCCCCTCCTCAGGACATGCTTTGGCAACTGGCTATTTCTCACAGTGGCAAAAGGAAGTGTTTGTAGGATTTATCAAAATGCCAGGTTTCTGTGGAATATATATCAATCATGTGCACAAAGCACAGCTCATTTAACCCCTACTATCTAGGAACAGCCAAATTCCTAACTCTCTTATCATAATTACTTATTATTGTTCTTTCTATAGCTTCCAAATTAAGGTGTGATTTCTTTGACTTATACTCAAGAAATTCTTAATTTTTTCATGTGGTGGTAAATTTAAAAGCAGTAAGAAAAAATTCATGATTGATTACACATGCTTTATATTAGGAAATGTGATTGCATTACTGAAACTGTTGTCCCCCTAAGCCATGGCAGCACAGGTGTCGAAGATGTCAAGCACACCTGTGTGGCTGGCCACATAATCTGAACCATCAGCCGCGCCCCCATCACTGTGCCTTTCACTTCAAGGGGAATGCTCAAGGATGGAGAGATGCTCACATAGGTTTCCTTGTTTTGTTCTCCAGGAGACCTGATGCTGCAAATAAGTCTGTTTAGTGTCCACTTTTAAGCCATCTGGTTTGTGAGCTCCCAGCTATAGATTTATCAAGTATGTCTGGTATTTTTGTTGAAGTCATCTGTAAAGCTAAGTGCAAAGACCTGCTTCAAGCTATGAGAGGCAGCTCTCCGCCAGGATACCTCCACTCTATTTACTTTTACCCAGATGCTACCTCCATGCCTGCTGCCTCTCCAGGTGCAAGTTCCAATGTTGTCATCTGTGTTGCCATTTTTTGGCATCTAGACTCGGCTGGGATAGAGACTGAATTTGTGGAAGAGTTTGCTGTTTCCTCCAATTCATATCATCTCTTACATAAGTAAAGCTATGTCCCCCTTTGCACCTTCTTCCTCTGTCACCCCAGCTTCAGCTTCCTCCAACTTCTTTCTAGGTAAACTGGTTTCCTCGCCAAGGTTTTCCAAGTCGGTATCTTACTTTGGGAAAGGAAATAAGAGAGTAATGCTGACTTTAGATACAGAGTATTTTTCTATGTAGCATTGAAAAAGGTGATACTATGTATAATCACTTTATATGGGGCTTTTTGTTCTTTAAAGTACTTTCCAAAAAGGAAACATGCCTGTGGTAAAAAAGTGAAAGTGGTAAAAATGGTAGAATTAAATGTGCATCTTCCTCCAACCCTTGATTCAGGTAGTTCTTCACCTTGGAGAAAACCCCTGTTCTTAGTTCCTATGTACATTTCTAAAGACAGATAAATGCATATCTAAGCCTACATATTTATGAATGTTTTTATACAAGTGCTAGCATGTTATATATTTTTTCATTCTGCTTTTGAAATTGGAGAAATATAATAGAGATTATTTAATATCACTATCATAGGTCTGCCTTATTCTTTCTAATGATTACTGAGTATTTTGTTGTATGGCTGCATCATGTTCCACAGATAATGCTTCACTGATGATCAATATGTTGTTTCCAGTATTCATGCCACTGCAGTGATGCAGTGGGTCTCCTCGTGCACTTGTCTATACAATGACAGCAGGGAATTAGCAGGGGAGCCACTGGGACAGAAGATAGGCGAATTACAAAGTTGTGACAGAGACTCTTAAATTTCCCACCCAAGAAATCACACCAATTTTTGTATATTCCTTACAACAATGAGTGCCTAGCTTCTCTCAATTTCACCAACACCATGTATTTTTTAATAAAATGTTTGTATCTTTGTGAAATAAGTACATGGAAACTGTTACTTTGCTGTTAAGCCCTAAAAGAGCAAACAGTAGACTGTGATCTTCCTGTAACAGTGTCTAAGCATGGCTACTCCTCTTCATTCTATGACAGGAGTGCTCCTGGCTGCAGGCCTCCGGGGTAGTTATTTTCTCTCTCTGAGCTTTACATTCCTTATTTTCAAATCAATAATATTAGCTTATTATGTGTAAGTGCCATTATATACCTCAATTCAGTCTTTAGAACCAATCTATGAAGTAGCTATTAGCACCTTCATTTCACAGATGTGAAAAATAGATTCCTCATCTTTTAGATTGAGATGAAAGTGTCTTTTTATAAAATGTTATGAGAATTAAATGATAAATTACATATAAATAGCACAATGTCTAGTCATAACTCAGTATACATTATTATTTTTTTAGTAAGGATGCAGGAAAAAGTTTATCACTGTAAACATAAAAGAACAGACCCTAAAAATATGTTTCAAGTATTTCATTTTCCTATTGCACTAAACTTCTAAAATCTAGAATAATAAGCTTCATATTTCTGACCTGATGAATTTTTGCCTTTACTTCTCCAGCTCTCACTAGGTTCAGCTACTAAGTCTGAAGAATATTAACTTAATTTTTTTAATTAAAAAAATAATGCTAAATTACTCATCAGGAGTAGCAGAGCCTATTGCAAAATAAAATAAAATTTTAAACTATGAAATTGAGAAGATAATCTTCTCTTTCTTTTTAAAAGGCATAGTCTTAGTACTTCTGTATCCAGAATTAACAAATGGTAAAATTTTTGCTTTGGAAAATTTTTATATGCCTAAGAGATTCAACATTATAAGGATGAAATAATTTTTCTTCCAGCTGTGGAGAAAACTCTTGTCCTGATCCAAAAGTAACCCCTGTCATGAATTTAGAGCATCCAAGCCCTGTTTTCTTATATTGACATATATTTTATTCTACCACTTTTTAAAATTAAACATGTCTATTTTGAGATCTATGTAAAATCATTTCTTCCTTTTAATTGAGATTAAATTTTTATATACTGGCTTGTAATATTAGGTATTTGAATATTTTCCACATTTTTCTATTATAAGAAGTGCTCTGAGTTTTTAGACACGAGACAATAGCATGGTGGTTACCAGAGGGAAAGGGAGTGGAGTGGTGAAGGGTAGAGGGGGTCAAGTACTTGGTGATGGAAGATTTGACTTTGGGAGGTGGGCATACAATGTAATATGTGGATGATGTGTCATAGAATTGTTTACACCTGTAACCTATATAATTTTATTAAGCAATGTTATCTCAATAGATTTAATTTAAAAATAAATGCTACAGTAAACATTCTTGGACATATTTTATTGTTTCTGGGGCATATTTACCTGGAAGCCAAATTGCTGGGTCATGGGGAATTAATTTTTCACCTTTGCTAGCCATTGATAAATGTGAACTGGTTAAATCATTTATATCTCTACTGGAATATATGACAGTTCATAGAGATTCCCTGTTTTTCCACTTTCTCATTGTGTAATCTTGAACAAGTGACTTGAATCTCTTGAATTCTCAGATCTACCATCTGTGAAGTGGGTATCATAATAACTTCCCTAGTAGAATTTTGACAATTAATGAAACCATGAAAAGTACAGAGTATATTGCTTGAAAGATAATAAGCACTTATTATTATTATAGTGTTTTGCCTTAGTGGTCATAATTAATGACAATTACAATTTTAAAATTAAATGGAGGACCAGTAATTGACCAGTTTAAACTGAAAAGGTAAATTGGATTAGGTTAGGGAATTTAAAAATTGACAGGGGTGTAGTTCTCCAAGCTTTTGGGCATACGGATAATTGTGCCCAGTTACTTCCTTGGGTATTATTTTAAAATGTAAAATCTATGTTTTAAAGTTTAAATGATAAATATAAAATACATTTGTGTCCATTTTATAGAAAATGAAAACAGAGTTATGCAAAAGACCGTTAATGCCCGTGGGACCTGGGAGGTTGAGGGAACCAGAGCCGCTGAACACCTAACTGCTTTGGCCAACTTTTCATTTCTCCTCAACACCAGCTCCAGGCAAGGTTGCAGCCCTAAGCTGTGCATACTTGGGGTGGGAGGAAGCCTGGCTAGGTGGGGAGGTTGATCTGGGTAGGAGGTAGGCTGGTTGCCAGATTCCCCAGGGTGCTAGAGAAGGCTTCTTATTATAATTTAATAGAAAATCTTATGCCAAAAATATTTTCATAAATAAATACAAATGTTGGTTCCTGTTGAAAAATGCAAATCAGTTTCAATGTTTTAAAGCTTACTTGATATATCTTAAATAACAAGCACAAACATATATGTGTGTACATATACACATTTAAATGTATACCAAATTAGGCACGCAAAAATGTTTTATAAAATGTCATAATAGGACCCCACCAGCATCCTGACATCAGGCTAAAATTCAGATGAAATCATGTAGCCTTGGAAGCACTGCAGGAACTTTCATCACCACAGCAAGTATTGGTTAGACCTTTTCTCAGGTTGCATTTGAACAATCACTGCCCCAACCAGACAAAAACAAACATCAGTCCATCTGACTGCACTATTCCTATTTCAAAGTATTAATCTTCTATGTACAGGTCATCAAACCAGTCTTGGGCTGATTGAATATGCCACTCTCTGGTCCAGCATTTAACTCCTGTATTGGGTTGGCCAAAAAGTTTATTTGCTTTTTTCCATAACATGGCTCTCAAACCACTTAGTTGTCTTTAACTTCATTCAAAATAATTTTGTTACACTGTATTGTGTGTGACAGCTGTCGTATAAGCATGCATTTAAAAAATCAAAATTGATGAAATTTTGTGTAGCTGTTTTAATATTGAAGATGGAAGAAAATATGTAACATTTTCAGCATTTTATGCTTTATTATTTCAAGAGAGGTAAAAATGCAACTGAAACTAAAAAAAAAGAAAAAAGATCTGTGCAGTGCATGGAGAAGGTGCTGTGGCCGATCAGGGTGTAAGAAGTGGTTTGAGAAGTTTTGTGCTGGAGATTTCTCACTGGATGATGCTCTGCAGTCAGGTGGGCCAGTTGAAATTGATAGCAATCAAATTGAGACATTAATTGAGAGAAATCAACATTAAACAATACGGGAGGTACATGACGTATGCAAAATACCCAAATCTATAGTTATTGGTAAAAATGAAAAATGTGTAACAGACTTTTTGGGCAAACCAACATATCAAGCAGAGCTGATTTGATCTTTTTTCTACTGCTGAGACAGTAATTACAAAGCTCTCTGAGAATCAGGATGTTGGAATACATTATAGAGACCTGGTGGTTAAGCTAACCTAAGATCGTCCATTCCTCATAAAGCAGCTGTAGAATATAATGGTGATCTTTGGATACTAGTTGATTGACAAAGATGATAAATATATACAATTTGCTTTGTTAAAGCTTTCTTTACGTCACCAAAGTATTTCTGGAGCTATGGCACCCAATTAACTTTTAAACAATGTATTCTTTGAAATGGAAAACTATCTTAAGCCTATTGACTGATCTAGCAAATTGCAAACCTTTCCAAATGCAATGTAGATTGATGACAGATTTCATATTTAAATTGTAGGGAAAATCATAATTTAAAAAAATATGGAGAAGTAAAGAAAATGCCAATGATAATAATGACTGAATTAATTGAGAGTATTGTTATGTGACCTGTAAGGGGCACATAAATCTTATTACAAGAAGTATGTGATAACAAACCCCACAAAGTAGTTGACACCACCAAGACACTTGGAGGTGGCCAGATAGCTCAGCAATGGTAGAGTAGGGACTTAACAGCAGATGCCATGTTCTGCTTTAGCAAAAGAAACTCTTCCTACCAGGGAATAATGTGTCCTTTATTTCCAAATTAAATGAAGTGCTTGATAAACTGACATAATATAGCTCTCTGGCACACCTTCTGATTGTTTGGAATGAAGTACTAATGACACCAAATAATTTATGAATCTCAATAGTTTATGGAACTATCCTGCAATTTGATATTGGTCAAAAGAGTGTTCGAGTAAAGCAGTGAAGTAACTTAATAGGAATTCTTTTTTCCATTTGTTATAAATATTATCATTATTATTTTTATTGTTGCTCAATTAAAATTGTCCCCATTCCTCCTCCTATATTCTTATTGCTACAATTGGAAAAAGTGGCCCACGCCCAATTATATTGATGGGAGTAGGGAATGTTAATTTTCAAAACATATTTCAAACCTCAGAAAGGAAAGACTAATTTATTCATTTACAATATTTCAATATCTAGTTAGGCTGATCTGGCACAGGAGCTGGTAGTAGAGATGAATAGGCATGTATTCTGCCCTCAGACAGCTTGCAGTCTAGCAAAATAAAGTGGGACTTAAGTGTGCTCACCCATGCCTAGCAGCTGGTGTATATGGATGGAGAACATGCTTAGAGGTCATGGGATGCCTTCAGTGCTGAGTTCCTGGACATTTTCATGAAAGCTAAAGCTGGAATTAACATTTCCCAGGTTAACAGTAGAGGAAGCAGCATACCCAGGATTCCCCTGGTCAGGGAGGAAAGACTGGAGGAAGTTCTTGATCTCTATGAGCACATGTGGATATAGACTTGAGGAAAGATGACAGCAAGAGTGGAGACAAGGGCTTCAGGACTTCAAGGATGAATCTGGGGCCAGAAATCAAACCCACATTGGAATGGCTAGAACTCTCACTCTAAGAAGGCACACCAAATAGTCTCATGTTCAGGGTTCTGGGGCAAAGACGCAGAAGGGACATGGGTGGTTGTCTGCTGTGTTAGTTCACATCCAGGGACATAGATTTATTATGATATTTAACAATATAACATAAGTATCATCATAATTCAAGGGACACAGAGGTGAAGAATCACCGTGGCCATGACTCCACAGTGCTTGTGAGTAGGACACGCTCAGCAACCGAGGGCCACAGGCACTCCTGATACACCAGACACCCAGGAGACACAGCACGGCAGTTTTCAAACCTGGCTGCATGTTAAAATCACCTGGGAACTTTAAACGGGCATGAATGCAAAGGTCTGACTCCCAGAGATTCTGAATTAATTGCCTGGGTGCAGCCAGGCACTTGCAGTTTACTTTCCTTTCTCTAAATACTTTCAATTTTCTTTTTAGAGCAGTTTTGGATTCAGAGCAAAATTGAGCAGAAAGGACAGAGATTTCTCATATACCTCCTCTCCCCACACAGGCACAATCTCCCTCTTCAGCAACAGCTCATGCCACACAGGTACCTCCGTTACAAGAGAAGGTGAATCTATACTGACACGTCATTATCACCCAAAATCCATAGGGTACTTTAGGGCTTTCGCTTCTTATTGTGCACTCTGGGTTTTGACAGACATTGGATGACATGTGTCTCTCACTGGAGCATCTTACAGATTGACAGTTTATTTTAAAGGCTCTCTTGGTAAACCACTGCTCTAGTGGTAGGGAGGGAGCCACAAAGAAAGGCTTGAGGTCCCCAAACTGCAACATGATACTGTCAACAAAACGACAGTAGGTCCATTGCCCTCCAGGGATTGCAACTGTTAGGCAAAATGCAGAACAATATTTCTGATACTGCTGCCAAGTAGAAGGAGCATCCCTTTCTAGAAAGTGGTCATTGTTTGTGGGCAGGGATGGGGATAACCTACAAAGGATAGAATGTTTCCAACAGCAACTAAGGCTGGAGTTTAGATAGAAGGAAATTTCTGATAACATATTTATGTGTCATAATGGAAGAGGGTGTTTGGACTCAGAGATTGAATTTAGAACCCAACTTTGTCAACACGTATTACCTTGAACAAATTAGCTGACTGTTCTGAGTGTCAGTTTCTTTATCTTAGAAACACAGGTATTGGTACCTAACTTGAAGGGTGTTTGTGAAAATTAAAGTCATTACACCTAGGATACCATATTCCCAGCTTTTTTAGGATGATCCAAGAAAAGGACTCTTGTATATTTAATGTTAGCAATGACCAAAGAAGAGCACATGAACAATTTCTTAATGGTTCTTAATATAGACCAGAGAATAACGAGAATTCAAAAGCAGGGAAAGCACTAGTCAGACCATTCTATCAGTTTGTAACTCAGGCAGAAGCCTCCTTTGCCCTTCTTCATCTTCTCCTCAGTTTGCGAGGAGCACCCTCTCTCTTGAACATCTTGTCAAAGAGCAGACATCTGGTTTTGCATAAGCATGAATGAAATGATTCGTGACAATCTGTTACCCACAAAAAGGGCACGTCTTCCTCACACTCAACAAAGATGACAAACTGCTGTTTGTCAAATCCTTACTCTCAACAAGAAGAGGTTATTTGTATATACTTCATGTTACCAAAAAGCTACTGAAATGATTTAGCTAATGAAAAGCAAGAATTTGTGGTAGGTGGTGAATTCAACACCTGAGGGTGAAAATACAGACCTATGACAATATTATTTTCAAATATCTTCAAGAGTTTGGTGTACTTCATAACCAGTAGGTGTCACTGGAGGCATTGAACACAATCTTTGTTTCTTAGAACTTTGTCTTATAAATGTTGGTGTAATTTAATTGGTAGAACGTAGTTATGATGGGCATAAAGGATATTTATTCTTAAGAGCAATATATTTTATCATGGTCATGAACTTTTGAAATCACTGGCTTAAGGAAGCTAAAGTGTGTAATTTAAATGGGCTTACATAGTACAATATATAACGTAACTAATAGAATCTTATGAGGTTATAAATATATACCATGGGCTTTCCTGGATAAGATAAGGTTTGCTTTTTAGAATTATTGTACAGAGTCTGATTTATAGAACTAATTTAATGAGAATTCATAGACCCATGGCTGCCTTCTAAATCTTTGTGCAAATGACATTTTCCCTTATAATGTTCTTTTAACTTTTGATAGGGAAGGGGAGGAAATTAAGAATTTTAACTTGAATTATATTAGTTACCCTCTTTTGGGTTTCTTTTGTCCTTTAAACATATAGTATCTAATATTAGGAAGTTAAATCTGCCAAGCTTTTGGAGAAGCCTACATTAGTGGACTGCAGGCATCTCTGTTCCAGTTCTACTGTGGTTTCAGAGTTGATTCATTAGTACAGCCCTGCTGGTATTGCTGAGTTGAACTTTTGAACACAGTATTCTCAATAGAAATCCTCACACTTGGAAATTAATGTGCCTGCTGGAAGTGTTGGTGGTTCTTATTTATGCATAATTTAAGGGTGAGGTGTGTGAATGTGCCCCTAGCACCTATTTCATGGGTTCCATTTTACAAATTGAAACTGATGGTGGCGGTGGTGCTGCTGCTTTTCAAGCATGACTGGGGGGCAATCTAATTTACCTAAACTGTTCAAAGGTGAACTCAACCTTTTCAATCATAAATTAAAAATCTATTCCAGTTTTCAAATTAGAAACAGTACAAATTATTTATCTGCAGGCAATAAGGGTTCTCCTTTCCCGGCCTACTTCTGTTGATTTCATCAGGATAGAGGAGACATTCCCAGACACCCTGGGTTTTAACATGTCCTTGTTAACATCCAAAGTATTGTAGGGATATCACATTGCTCTTCCTGTTAATAGGAACTTTGTGAGACTCCGACCTTTGTCTGTGTACTGGTAATAGTTTTGATGTATTAGATTACAGGAGTGTCGTAACGTGAACAGGTTTCCTCTGAAAGACGTAATATCATAGACTAAAAATCTAGACCATTGGAAACACTGTTAACAATGTCAACTATGGGTCTTCCTAACACATAAAATGTCCATGTAGACTGTAAGATGTAGATACTGTTCTTGGTGAAGCCTACATTCTAAACCTACCTTATAGACCTTATAATGGGGGCAAAACAGAAAGACAAAGGCATATGTCCATCAACTGCAGAGCACACAAATCACTGAATTTCTAGTGTTTGTTGGAGCACTCCTATGTGAAGGCTGTTGGCCTTTGGGCCAATCCTCCTTATATTGTCGCATCTTAATAATTGTAACTGTATTAAATTGGACTTCAGAGATCAATAAACTTCAGTCACGTCATATCAGTGTGGCACCCAGTGCAATTCTTTTTCCTTTACCTTATCCTGTCTTGCTGTCTTTGGCTTTTATTGAGGACCAACATAGGAAATAGGTTGTTTTTTGAAATTTAATGTGTTAAGAGTAACAATGTGGTTAAGAGTGATGATTGTTATGTTTCATGGGATTCTCACTTTCAATCTTTGTGTCAGTAGTGTCTTGTTTCTCTGAGCTCTTTATAATTCTTGTGAGTTAATTTTATAACATAATAGGTTTATTAATGACCAGATTTCTCTTTCCCCACCAAGTCTGTCTCACAAGAAAGCACAGAGCCAAAATTGTGGTCCTGTAGCAAGTGCAATGATCATTATGGTTTACAGTTTGATCATAAACTTCCCTCCTGAGCACTCTGAGTTTGTTTTCATCTTTCTTTTACTCTCATATTGCTATATGACATATATCCCGCAGGCTCTGGTCTTTGGGGCAAAGTGAGGTAAGAGATAAATAAAATGAATAAAAAATAGGACATATCTTCAGGATGGACCTATGCTACACTTAAAATCCAAAATAGCTAACAACACCCTACCCACTATAGTCCCCAATAAAATTATGAGGGAATACCACCCATGGTTAGAAGGAAATGGAAACAACACTAAGATAATAACACAATACTTAAATTTTTATGCTATGTAATATTGTAAGGATTGAGTTTGTAGGTCTATTTTAGGGTAGAACTCATGCAGTAATTATTTTTCCAGATAATTTAAAAAATATAGTGTTAGGACTTTCTCAATTCAAAGTGAGGGTATCTGTTAAATTAAAAAGGGAGTTCTTCAGATTAGAAATAGTAATCCATTTGATATAGTCCATTAAAAAGCTTTTGCACAGCTAAATAAACCATCAGCAAGACAAATGGGGAACCCACTGTATGGGAGAACATTTTCACAAATGATATATCTGATAAGGGTTTAGCCTCCAAAATACACAAAGAACTCAAAACCAGGAAGACAAACAACTGAATTACGATATGGGCCAAACACCTGATTAGACCTTCTCTAAAGAGGACATACAGAGGGCCCATAGACATATGAAAAAATATTCAACATTGCAAATCATCAGAGAAATGCAAATTAAATCACAATGAGATATCACCTCACACCTGTCAGAATGATTATCATCAATAAATCAAACAACTGTTAGTGAGGATGTGGAGAAAGGGGAATCCTAATGCATTGATGGTAGGAATGCAGACTGGTGCTTCCACTGTGGAAAACACTATAGAGTATCATTTAAAAATTAAAAACTCTCTTTCAACCCAGTGATTCCACTTCTGGGAATATATTGTAAAGATCCTAAATTACCAATTAAAAACTATACACCCCTATAGCAGCATTATTTACAATAGCCAACATTTGGAAATAGCCCAAGTGCCCATCAGTAGATGAGTAAATAAAAAAGCTGTGGTATATTTACACAATGGAATACTACAGAGCAATAAAAAAGAAGAAACTCTTAATTTTGCTACAGCATGGATGGACCTGAAGAATATTGTGCTAGGTGAATTAAACCAATCAGTAAAAGACAAATAACACATGACCTCATTTACATGAGGAATCTAAATCAACACAATAAACTAATAAATAAAATATTACAGTAGTAGAAATGTGGATACATGAAACAGACTGGCAGCTACCAGAAAGGAGTGGGTAGGGGGAAGAGTTGAAAGATGATGAAGGCATTAACTAAAGAACATTTATGTACAATCCATGGACATGGACAGTGATATGGGGATTGACTTTGGGAAGGGTAGAGGTAGGGCTGAGGAGAGTTGGGGAAAGGCAGAAAAAATGGGAACCATAAGAGCATATATAATAAAAATAAATTTATTTAAAAAACAACAAAAAAGAAACAGTAATCCATTGTTGGAACTTAAGATGTGGGCATAGATATCTTAAATTATTACAAGGCCAATGAATAGAAAGGATGAATATAAGACTGAAATTTGAGGCATCTTTGAATTAGAAAAGCAAAGAACCATATTGAATCAGAAATGAGTTACCTTTATAGGCTCAGAATATGGCTTGCTGGAGGAATGAAATAACCAGGTAAATAAAGGAGATCAAGGCCTGTCTGGGTCAGGGGAAATGACTAGATACAGTGCTAAGGTAAGGAAAAGTGATTCATTGAGTTTTCTTTTGGCATTACGGTTTCATTATTTAATTTTAGACAGGGTATTTTGGCAAAACTTGCTAAAGTTGAGACAGGAAATTAGTCTTTATTTATAAAGCATTTGAATGATTTTGGAAATAGGAAAGATATTGTCAAAATAGAAGTAAAAGATTTCTTTCATTTTCATGATAGAATGTGTACTAAGAATGATGGGTAGGTAAGTGCTCTTGATAATGAAATCCCTGGTAAATATAATGGGTATGTTGGCACACTGAACAATTGATCAATAGAAGCCTTTATCCGAAGGAAGGATTTCTACCTTTAAAGATCTTGTTCTCCAAACCTTAATTTTATATGATCAGTTCCTAAAATCTTTTTCAATCCAACTTACATGATTTTTTTTAGAATTAAAGAAGTAAAACTGTTTTATTAAATGGTACCTTAAAAGTTTTAAATTTTAAAATAGTAACAAAAAGAGTATTGTATGTGAAGATTTGAGAATTTCTTCTGAAATAGTATGTCCCCACTTCTCTAACTTTGTAAAAATAGTACAGTCAAAATGGGAAAAAACACATATTTGTTATTTAGAATTATATATGATCAAATGGATATAAGAGAAATATATTTTTCTGAAACTGGGTTTTGGCTTGAAATATGTTTATCCCTTTGGCATGTGAACAGGTTTAGTCATTACAATTGATCAACTCAGAAGAGATATAAGCAATTATTTAATTTGCAAGCTACACATTTTCCAAATGACCAATCTAAATGTTCTGTTTAGTTATTTTTATAAATGACAGAGCAGAGGCCACTCTCTTTAAGTGACTGAGAGACAATTATTCACTGAATCAGTGGCAAAGTTAAGATATGTTCATTGCTTTGGGTTCCATAATATCATTTCAACTATGAGACAATTATATTTTTAAATAATCACAAAAGTTTACCATGAGTTAGCTGTAATAGAATACTGAAACTGGAACTGGATCTGAATTTGAATGTTTGCCCACCAAGTAGCCTATATGTAATCTTGGGAAAGTTTAACATTTACATTATTTCTATGAATCTCAGTAGCCTCTTCATAAGCCTATTGTTATGAGAAACAAATGAGAAAACTAATGGAAAATGCCTGGCAATTTTAAATGCTAAACAAATGGCAATCCCTTTCTTGTTCTTTTCCCAACCATAGTTGACACAGTGCACCTTACCATTTTTAATTAGGCTCATCTTTGGGGTAAAATTATGTTGATGCAGGGAACAGTGTCAGCAGTCCAGCCCAGACAGCCACATTGTCCTTCTTCCTCCCGTGTACAAGCAGCAGTGCACATAGGAGAAGCACAAGAGACTTGGAATCTAAACATTTACCAACATGATTTTAATTTACTTCAAAATCTAAAACTTTGGAAGTTCAAAAGTACAATTTAGAACTTAATGATTAGGCTTTTTATTGCTTTCTATAATTTTTATTTGAATTTAGTGTCTCTATCCAAACTGTAAAGTCAAAGAAAGAAAACAGCATGGTTCAAAGAGGTCTACATTCCTGGACTCATGGTTTTATTGCCAATAAATACCCAACAACTGGTTGAATGAAAAAAAAAAATTAATAATTAAGCTCTTAGTATTGAATGAATGGCAATACAGCTTATAATATATTTAGAAAATTAGACTCTATTTCCCTAGATGATTTGATTCAGTCTTGGAATTTTAAAGAGTATCACTATATGTAACTTTCACATACTTTCCATATAAAGAACATCACTATATATAATTTCTGTATACTCTAAAAGTATTCATAGAACAACGTTAGACATCATTTGATTTGTGTGGCACAAAGAAAAAGAATTATTCCTTAGTTTTTGTTGTTTTCATAGTCTCAAGAACTCACAAAATCATTTGAAGGATAAGACAGTAGATTCATAGCAACCTGTTGTATTTTAAGACTATGAAGATACTGTGAATATCATGCCAAGGGAAGCAATTATATTCCTACTCCCATTAATCTTAAAGTTTTCTTATTAATTTTAAGTCCAAGGAACTGAGCTAATACATTTTCCATGGCTAGGCACTCTAAATCGTTTTCGTATGCATACTACAAAAATGAATGTTTTTCCTTAGAAAGTGGTAGAGTTTTAGTAGTAAATGGAAAAGGTTTTTATTTCTTCCTTTTGAGGCAAGCTAAGGACTCTGAGAACTTAAATAAGTGACTTTTATTTTTCATTTCCAAAGACCTATCTAGTCGATTACTAAAAATTAAAAACATCATAACTATATTTACCTAAAAACAAACATGACTAAAATGAACAAAATTAGATAAAAATTACTTTACCTCTTGGAGCCCTAATTGCTCTCCCCCACCTTTATTTTGCCCATCACTGGACAGTGCTATCTTCACTCACTGTCAGCTCCACTATGTAGCAACTAGATGATCTCTAGACCTCCTTCCAGGTCTGTTATTTTCAATGAGTTAGCTCACCTAGACATAGTTTTCCAAATATTTCAACAAAAGCTGTTGAACAATGTAGAATGAATATGCAGATGTTTGACACCATATGGCCAAACATCTGGATATGTGACTCAGTTTTTCAGTTGTTAAACATGTACTTTTTGTAGATCCTATCTGCATCTGAACTTCTGATTTAATTCCAGAATGATAGAATGGTAGTGTGAAACTGCTCTCTAAGGAAAACATTTTACCTGAGCCACAAAGAATTAACAAATCAAAAAGATTTCAGAATCTTTTCATTATCTTTTCACAGCAAACATCTACAACATTCCTGAAGGATAGGTATCCTTATTCAGTGCTGCAGTTGCACATCTGCTCTCTGTTTCATCATTGCCATAGAGTAACTATAGAAATGGTAGTCTGGATTGTATTAGCAAAATGAGAGAAATCTGTGCAGTAATAAGAAGGTAGTCCACCTCACACTTAACAGTAGTTGTAAGGCTCAAGTACCTTCAAGGCTTTTTCCTTTACGTAGAGGTTCTTTCTCTGGTATACATAAACAAGGCTGCATACCAAAAACATACAGTCATTGACTGCATTCACTAGATGAGAATTAGGCCTACAGCCATACCACCAACAGACTACACACTTGCCAAGGCTCACAAAGAGGAGTCAGGCCAGTTTTCCTTCAGATAAGTTAACTCTGAAATAACAGGTCAGGAAAGAGACAGGATGTCAGAATAAATCGATTCCAGAGCTGAAGTCTATAAGGTATAATCATCTAAGATCCCAATAGGAAGAGGTGCCATAGTGGCCTTCATCTTTGTTAAACTAATTTTTTTGCAGACCAAATCTAATTCATGTAACCTTTTCCAGCAGGGACATCTTTAATCAAAGCTTTGTTACTCTACATACAGATTGTTTTTAAGAGTAACTTTAAAATTTCATAATTTTTTTCTTAAATTTTACAAATTATCATTGTACTTGCTTAACCAGATTGGCAATATTTCATCTTCTTTTCTTTTTATGATACATACTTTGTTCCCTATCCTATACTGCCTCCCAACCCCCAAAGCTCCCCTGATACTCCTTCCAGGAATATCTTGACATTGCTGTACCTTACAGCTATAAAGTCTTTCCCTAAGGCTTCATTTGTTTCTTGTAGTTAGAAGGAACTCAATTCTCCAGTCATTTAGCACAGGGCTCCAAAATTATTCAGGAGATGATTAACATAATACATTAGCAAAAAATTCTAGACTTCCTAAAAATATTACATTAAAAACATTATTATATTTAAGGGCCAGGTCTAAGATGGGCAGTGTGGGAAGTACCTGAACTTGCCTCCTCCCATCGACATACCAAATATACACTTGCATATAGAGCAATTCCTCCTGAGTAAGGACTGAAGGCTGATTGAACACTTCTACACAATAAGTGATAGAGGGACCACATAGAATAGGGTAGAAGAGATGGAGATAACATACCATAGGAATCCCACCTTCAATATGGTGACCAGCAGTATGGAAGAATATCACTGAGGAGCTGCATGCAGACTTGCCTGCCATGGTGTGTGCACATCCACACAAACCCAGCAGTTTAAAGTATACCTAGGCTATGTGTAAAGAAAATCCACTTAATAGCCCTAAAGCCTCTGCCAAATGGATGGAGAACTGCTGGAACTCTCCTGGTTCACAGATACTATTGAGAGCCATTTTTTACATTTCCTTTTTACCTGGATTGTATAAGAAAGAGCTCAGTCCAAATACTCTAGCCAGCCTTCAAGGCCACCCCAGAGTATCTGGGCTTGCACCAGCTCCATCTTCGGCCAGCCACTCTGCCAGAGAAGCCGCAGTGCTACATGCCCCAGGATACCTCACCTATGTCTGCTCCAGTTCCAACTGGCCTGGCAAAGCTGCTGGAACACTGTGTTGTTCCTACAAAAGCCTGCTCCTTCAACACAAGGAGAGGTGGCTGCTTTGCCTGCTTTATAGAAACAAACTCAGAATGTCAAACAAAAGGAGAAGACAAAGAAAACATGTTTCAAATGAAAGAACAAGGTAACCCCCCAGAACAAAACCTGAAGGAAATGGAAATAAGTAATTTACCTGATAAAGAATTCAAAGTAATGGTCATAAAGTATCACTAAACTCTGGAAATTGGAGAAACACAGTGAAAACTTCAACAAAGAATCAGAAAATATAAGAACCAATCAGAGCTGAAGAATATAACAACAAATAAACATATGCTAGAGGGAAAAAGAGCAGATTAGAACAGAGGAATAATTAGCAATCTGGAAGATAGAATAGTGTAAATGACACAGTTAGAACAGCAAAAAGCAAAAAGAATTAAAAATAATGAAGATCATTTAAGGTACCTCTAGGAAACATAAAGCATTCTAACATTTACATTGTGAGGGTCCTGGAAAGAGAAGAAAGAGACAGGGAGAAAACTTATCTGAAGAAATAATGGTTGAGAATTTTCCTAACCTGGGAAAGGAAAATACATCCAGTTATAGGAAATGCAGTCTCAATCAAGAGAAACCCAAAGTGATCCACACAAAGATATAATATAATATAATATAATATAATATAATATAATATAATATAATTAATATAATATATATAATATAATTGAAATAGCAAAAATTTAAGAGAAAATCTTGAAGACAACAAGAGAAAGACAACTAGTCAAATACAAGGGAAACCCCATAAGCTGTCAGCTGATTCCTTAGCAGAAACTTTGTAGGCCAGAAGGGAGTGGCAAGATATATTTAGTCCATGAAGGAGAAACTTAAAACCAAGAATACTCTATCAGATAGTGTTCTCACTCAGAAATGAAGGAAAAATAAAGAGTTTCCCAGACATGCAAAAACTAAAGGAGTTTATCACCACTAAACTAAATTTACAAGAAATGTTAAAGCCTTTTATTTTTAGTGGACAAGAAAAGGCCATAACCAGAAATAAGAAAAGATATGAAGGAAAAATTCTTCCTGGTAAAAACAATATATAAAAAAGGCAATGGATCAGCCACCTAAAAAGCTAGTATGAAATTTAAAAGAGAAAAGTAACACAGTCAACTATAACTAAAAATGTAGTTAGGGGATACACAAAACAAAAAGACCTAAAATATGAGATCAGAAACTAAAACATGGTCATGGTAGTAAAACTGTAGAACTTTAAGAATATGTTCAAAATTAAATATCTATCTATTTAAAATGGGCTGCTATCCACACACACATATGAGATCTATATGGAAAAAGTACAGCCATTGTTAATATAATGAGAATGGTTTCTGCAACATTGATGTCACCAAGGAGAGTGGACTGCAATGCACATGCCTGAACAATGACGACTTCACTGTACTAGTCAGTGTGGGTGGTAGATGCTGTTGAGTGAGCATGTGTACTGTGTGGCCATTCCATTAAAAATTACTGAGTGAGTAGAACAACAAATCTGCATCAAATTTTGCATTAAGCTTGAACCTTCCTCCACAGCAATTATTTGAATGATTCAGAAGTCCACAGCTATGGGCAGCTAGTGGTTGATAGCTTCATCAAAACAACATGCATGACATCTTGTGCGGAGTTTCTTGGCAAAACATTAAGTCACCCAGGTGACTCCCAGGCCAGATTTGTCACCCTGCAACTTCTGGCTTTTTCCAAAACTAAAATCAGCTTTGAAAGGGAAGAGGTTTCAGACTGCCAATGAGATTCAGGAAAATATGATAGGGTAGCTGATTGTTACTGGGAAAACTATGTGAGGTCCCAAGGCACCTACTTTGAAGGGGAGTAAGGCATCACTGTCCCATGTACGATGTTTCTTGTATCTTGTATCTTTTTCAATAAATGTCTCTATTTTTCATTGTACATGGTTGGATACTTTCTGGACAGACCATATACACACACACACACATGCATATACATCATATATATGAATGTTATGGGAACCAAAACCCAAAAACCTACAATAGGTACACAAACCAAATAAATAAAAAGGAACCAAAAAATTACACTAAAGAAAATCAGTAAATCACAATGGAAGATACCAAAAGAAGAAGAAAGGAACAGAAAACTACAAAAAAAAAAAACCCCATAGAAAACAATAAGCAAAATGGCAAAGAGTACAAACTTATCAATAATTACTTTAAATGGAAATGGACTAAACGCTCCAATGAAAGCATGGAGGGTGGTCGAATGGATCCCCCTCCCAAAAAAGACCCATTTATATACATGCTGCCTACAAGAAGTTCACATCATATTGAAAGACATACACAGAACAAAAGTGAAGGTATAGAGAAGATATCCCATTCAAATGGAAATAAAAAGAAAGCTGGGGTAGCAACATTTATAGCAGACAAACTAGACTTTAAAACAAAGACTGTGACAAAGGACAAAGAAGGGAATTAAATAATTATAAGGGGCCAATCCAAGAGGGTGATATAATGTTCATAAATATTTATGCATCCTACAGTGCATTCAGGAGTACCTGAATATACAGGGATGGGCAAAAGTACGCTTACAGTTGCTTGCAGAGAACTGTAACAGAAAACCAATCCAATCAAAACTGTGTGTTCATGGCACAAACACATATACATAGATCGATAGGACAGAATTGTGAGCCCAGAAATAAGTTCATGCTCATGTGGTCAATTAATATATTACAAATTAGGCAGGAGTGAATAATCAGGTAAAGACAGACTCTTCAATAAATGGTGTTGGGAAAACTGGACAGATAAATTCAAAAACATAAAACTGAACAACTTAATTGCACCATAATATACTTCTAGAAGGAAACATAGGCAGTAAAATTCTTTGAGGTTGGTGTTAGCAATATTTGATGGATATCTCCTTGGACAGGGGCAACAAAAGAAAATATAAAGAAATAATACTACGTCAAACTAAACAGCTTTTGTACATCAAAGGAAATCATCAACAAAATGAAAAAGCAATGGTCTGAACTGGAGAAGGTATTTGCAAATGATATATCTAATAAGGGATGTATCCCTTATTATAGGCATTGTATGTTAATGTCCAAAATATAGAAGAATTCCTATGACTCAACATAAAAAAAAACAAATAATCTGAGAAAAAAATGGGCAAAGGAACTGAATAGGTATTTTTCCAAAAATGGTCAAGAGACACAGGAAAATATTATCAACATCACAGATCATTAGAAAATGCACAATGAGATATCACCTCATATCTGTCAGAATGGCTATTATCAAAGACAACAAATTACAAATGTTAGTAAGGATGTGGAGAAAAGGGAACCCTTGTGCACTGTTGGTGGGATTATAAATTGATGCTGCCACCATGGAAAACAAAAGTATGGAGGTTTTCAAAAAATAAAAAATAGAACTACCACACAATCTAGGAATTCCATTTCTGGGCATTTATGTGAAGAAAATATTAACATGATTTTAAAAGATATATGCAATATTTATTGCAGCATAATTTACAACAGCCAAGATATGGAAACCACCCAGGTATTCATTGATAGATGAATAAATAAAGATGTGGTATATATACATGTATGTGTGTGCATGTGCATATTTAGAAGTATTTGATACCTTGGACAAGGGTTTGAAGAACTCACACGACTCCACCCCAGGAAGACAAACAACCCAATTAAAAAAATGGGCAAAGGACTTGAACAGACACTTCTCCAAGGAGGATATACAGAGCACCCACAGACATATGGAAGGATGCTCAGCATCACTACCCATCAAAGAGATGCCATTTAAAACTACAGTGAGATACGACTTCAGAATCATGGTCAGAATGGCCATCATAAACAAATCAACAAACAACAAGTGCTGGAGAGGATGTGGAGAAAAGGGAACCCTAGTGCACTATTGGTGGGAATGAAGACTGGTGCAGTCACTGTGGAAAATAGTATGGAATTTCTTCATAAAACTAAAAATGAAGCTGCCTTTTGACTCAGCAATACCGCTGCTGGGATTATACTCTAAGAATCCTGAAACACCAATTCAAAAGAACCTTTGCATCCCAATGTTCATAGCAGCACGGTTTACAATAGTCAAATGCTGGAAGCAACCTATATGCCCACCAGTAAATGAAGGGATCAAAAAACTATGGTACATTTACCCAATCCGATACACCCAGCAGAAAAAAAGAAGGAGCTCCTACCTTTTGTGACAACATAGATGGAACTGGAGAGCATTATGCTAAGTGAAACAAACCAGGCAGTGAGGGACAAATACCATATGATTTCACTTATAAGTGGAACCTAATCAATGAAAAAAAACAAATGAGCAAAATGTAACCAGAAACACTGAATTAAAGAACAAACTGACAGTAACCAGAGAGGAGTGGGGAGAGGGATAATGGAGGAAAATAGGGGAAGGGCCATCAAGGACATGTGTAAAGGACACATGGACAAAGGGAAAGGGGGTAGGTTTGAGGGTAGGAGGTGGGGATGGGTGGGGCAGGGGCCGAGGTGGGGTGAAAATGGAGACAGCTGTACTTGAACAATAGTGAAAAATAAATAAAGAAAGAAGTATTACTCAACCATAATAAAGAATGAAATATTGCCATTTGTAACAACATGGATAGACCTACAGGGTATTATCCTAAGTAAAGTAAGCCATATGGAAAGACAAATGCAGTATGATTTCATGTACATGGGGATTCTAAAGATGACTCCCAGAACAAATGAATAAACAAAACTGAAACAGACTCACAGATACAGAGAAACTGACAGTTCTCAAAGGGGAAAATGTATGGGGTTGGATGCAAAAGGCAAAAGGAATTAAGAGGTACAAATTTCTAGTTGGAAAATAAGTAAATGATTGAGATATAATGTACAGAATAGGGAATGTAGTTAATGCTCTTGTAATAACTTTGTATGGTGACAGGCAGTTACTGGAGTTATCATAGTGATCACTTAGTAAGGTACGTAAATGTCAAATCACTATTTTGTACACCTGAAACAAATATACTTCAACTATACTTTAATAAACATTATTATGAAAAGATAAAATACATTCAGATGTGATTTGGCAATACTAATGCCCCAGAGATAACCACACTCCCTGATTTCAAACTATGATCATGATGCCAAGTGGTCAGCTACATCAAACCTAACTGGAAGAATTATTTAGCTCTATAAATTCATCAGATATTCCATTCCTGTCATTTTCACCACTACTACCCCATGTCTGAGCCTTTTCTGAAGGAGGCAATAGTGTTTGGATTGTCTGTCTATTTGTCACGTGTCCCTTCCATTTCTCTAGGTATTTTCTTTCCAGAAGACCCATTAGAATGTCAATGTGTGGTTTCTACCACTAACTTTCAATGACTTTGAATTGCTTTATGACGGTGATCCAATCCAAGGTCTGTGATTTAGTCCCTCTGCTTGTTTCTCCCAAAGACTCTCCTACAGCTATACTCCAGGTGAACTGAATAATTTAATGTTTCCTAAATATACCATACTCTGGGCCTTCGCACCTGAAGGTATATAACCATGATACATTAGGAAATCACCTTATAAAGTAGTATGTTACCCTCTGTAATCAACATAGCCTTACTCCCTGTCTAATCCTTTTAAGGACTTGAAACTTTAGGTTCTTGTTTTCTAAGAACTGGTAGGTTTTTCATTCTATGTGGATTCACACAGCACTGGGCTTCAGACGGGCTCTCAGAAGCTGCACATACACAGTCTTGTATACTTCCCTGGTGCATGTCATTTATACCACTTATTTGCTAGTTCAGTCATAAACCAAAGTGAAAACCTTGAACCAAGTTCAAATCATTCTTCTCACCCATCTTTGAATGTTGACCAGTCCTTTGTTGTCTGACCTAGCTTATTACCCAGAAATCATAAGGCTATTCCTAGCTGCTAAGAAGATTGGAAAAATGAGTAACTGGCACTTTCAGTCTCTGCTGTATGTTTGTACAGAATGAGGGGGAATAAAGTGACTGTTGCTCAACTGACAGTGTCTAGAACCCTGTATGTAGTTTTACAAAGCAATTAAGAAAGACTTTTTCAAAAAGAAAGACCATCATAATGATATGATGGGAAATTATTTTTTATCTTAAAGATTTTATTTATTTATTTTTAGAGAGGGGGGAAAGGAAAAAAAAAGAACAAGAGAAACATGTTGTTAGAGAGAAACATCAATATGTGGTTGCCTCTCTCAGGCCCTCAACTGGGGACCTGGCCTGCAACCCAGGCATGTGCAGGACAACCAGGAATCGAACTGGTGACCCTTTGATCAATAGGCCAGCACTCAATTCCCTAAGCCACACCTGCCAGGGCCTGATGGGAATAACTTTAATGTTTCTCAAGAAAGTGCTTTCAGATGATAGTTCCTTTAACTCTGTAAGTGTATATTCTGTGTATTACTTAATGTTTCTCAGGTAAATTCTAGGTACTCCCAGTTCTTTCTGCCATTTGCCAAACCTTCCATAAATAACTCATGCTTGGAGAAATTTTTATTGCTCTTTTACATCAAAGACAATGGATTCCCAATTTAAGACAATCAACACTGAAGCTAATTTTCAAATATCAACTGCAGAATTATCTGGCTCTGGCAGACACTACAGCAAAAAAGTCTGTGTGGTGTTACATTTGATCACAGAGCATCTGGGCATGATTCTGGAATTATTGTGTGTGCAGTATTAATGAAGCTAAAGTCATGGGTGCATTCCCAGTTATGGGTCAAGTCCAGTGTCCCAGAGTAAAGAATGGGGATACTTCTGTATGTAGTCCTGCTTACTTATCCTAGAATTATTAGTAGCATATCTTAACTTTTTTCCTGAATTGCTCCTTGATGCATGGAACGCTGTCAGTTTTATTGCTCTATCTCTCACAGAGCCTGGATTCCAATCCCTGATGCATTCATTACTCAGGACTAGGGTCACCTTGAGCATGTTACTTGATCTCCATTTCCTCAAAGGTCTAGGAAGGCTTATGCTAAAACTTCCTTGAGGGTTGTACATGTGTGTGCAAAATAAAATGTAGAAATCTGTGTGAAGAATTTTGTGCAATGTTATCCAAAGAAGCATTTCATAAATAGTAGTTATTATTAAGAACCAAATTAGCAATGTTAGCTATTATTAAGAACTTAATTAGAAATTAAGGCCTTTTTTATTTCCACTAGCTAGCTGTGTTTTTGGCTAAGACGCTAACATTTCTTTTCTACATCTGTTAAAGAAAGGAGGTATGCTAGAATCTGTGAGCTCACTTGCAACTTTCAAGTTCAGTGATTTCTGGCCTTGCCTATCAGTGGGCACACTGTAGTGCTTTGGGGAAAGAAGACAAAAATCCCATAACACACCAAAGAAGAGACCTAGAGTAGTAAGAGAATGTAGAAACTTTGTCATGTAGTTTCTTTTTCTTTTCTTTCTTTCTTTTTTTTGTACATCCCATTGCAATTCTTATTTATTTATTTATTTATTTTTCCTTTTATTCTATTACAGTTGTCCCAATTTTTCCTTCTTTGTGCTCCTTTGCTCATTGTACCCCTGGCTCCCACAGTCCATTCCCACACTGTTTTCCATGTCCATGGGTCATTCATACATGTTCTTTGTCTAGTCCTTTCCCCTTCTTTCCACTATTATCCCTCTTCCCCCTCCTCTCTGGTCACTTTCAGTCTGTTCCCTGTTTCCATGCCTGTGGCTCTATTTTGTTCATTAGATTCCTCTTATAGGTGAGATCATATAGTATTTGCAGTTTTATAATCAAATTTGTCAATTAGTCATTACTATTCTTTTACAACGGGGCAAAGACAAAATGTTGATGTTAATGGGTAGAATGTCCAGTAAGTGGAAGGACTCTTAAGAAAGAGAACCTTTTTCCTTCATGTCACATGGAGAAAAGCATCCTTCCACGGCACTTTGTAAATGAGCTCTTGGCTATTGCTGGGTAGTAAGTTCTCAAGTTTAAGTTTTACCATTTATTGGCATCCAATAGAGAAACAGAATACTTTTATTTGGAAATACATTTGGAAAGAATTGCAGAGAGCTCAGGCAGCCTTAATTGTACTTTAGTTTGGGAGATTTTCACCTCTGTAACTAGCTGGCACTCTTCCAACTGTAATTTAGACTTACCATGAACTGTAGGGTTTTTTTAATGTGTGCAGTAATTTCTTTTTAAACCAATAATTTTTTTTGCTCCCTGTTCTAAATTTTAACTTTGCATCTGATTTTCTTACTTCCAAGCACTCTCTGGTCCCTATATATTTATTCTCTTAAAAAGGTACATTTTATCAGTGGTTTTAGTGATATTTAAAAACTTTGAAAATTTGGTGAATTTGCGTTCATTCATGAAACCTTTCTAATCCCATTGTAACCTCTCCTCAGTAATGTCTACTACCCCAAGACAGCTTCATTTAAATTACAATAGGAAATGCTTCTGAACCTTCAAACATCCCAATTTATGCTCTTTTAATCAAACAACTGCAGACCAGAGTGACTCTCATAGTGAACTCATTAAGAGAACCAGGGTTCATTCCAGCAGAGATTTTATTTTTTAGAAGATTTTAAAAGGTAGAAAAATTCTATGTCCAACCTCATCTTATAGCTGTTCACATGTTATCACCAAATATTCTGTGTTGTCACAACCAAGTAGTTACACAAATAATATTTGCATGAACAAGTGAAAATCCAGATGCACTTTGTGGTCTTCTGATTCAGTTTATTTAGACAGTTATTTTCTTGTTGTGAGAAAGTCCTTCTCCTATGGAAGCAAAGTGGAGTAAGACTGAAATTGACCTGGAGAATCAGAGCAGTATTCAAGCTCATTTTGTTTATATGTGCTAAGGATGGCAATGATGAATGTTGGATTACATGTATTTTCTAAAATATAAGGAAAGTTTCTACCTTGGTGAAGTGGAAGAAGAAATGTATACGGTTGTCAAACACAATAAAGCTTAAAGAATGGCTAAGTTCTGGGGGCATGAGGGCATTAATATTTGCCCCAAATATAGATGGAATCGAAGACTGAGTCAAGGATGGGGACTTTCAGTATGCCTTCTGTTTTTAAGATTGGCTCAAAAACTGGGAAGGTTGTATATGGGAAGGTTGCATATGAAGTGGAAGACTTCAGAGTCTACAATCTGCAGTGGAAGACCTCTGGCTCATTGGTGGTGGTGAGGCTGGCAGTGTACAGAGATGCAATCTATTCCTTATTCACAAATCTTCAAGAGACTGCTACACTTTTTATCTGTACCAAGTTTCTTTGTGAATTCTCCATTGCTCTTCCCTTAACTTTTATGGTTTATCTTTTCACAGTTAAATCTATGATTTATTAGAAAGTTACACTTGGTTAAGGTGGGTTCAACATATGTTTCTCATTTGGCTATCCATTTGCTTCAATACCATTTATTGAATAATATGCATTTTCCCAACTGGATTGAGATTTCTCCTTTTTATAGCCTAAACTATTTTATATATTTAAATTGATTTCTGTACTCTCTGCTGTATGTCATTGCCTTGTCTATTGAGCCATATGCTAGTACCATGATGTGTTACCACTAAGAATTTAATGTAAAAAATTCTGGTATCGCTAGTCCCTTGCCGATCCTCACACCCCATATTCTTGAAAGACAAATTCTTCATTATTTTTTATCTTTTTCCATAGGGCCTATCAGATGATGATACTATAGCCTAATTCATTGAGATCATCATCACCTGTAAAAAATTAGGTAATGATGGTAAAAATTAGGATTTTTCACAGAGTGCTTTTCCAAGTGACAGATATGGCAAGAGGCAGATCTGCTGTGGAAAAAAAGAAACAAAACAATTCTAGCATATAAAAGAAGTATGTCCAGAGATATAAACTCTGGATTCTAGAAAGTTTCCTCTATCAGAAGTACCACAGTATCATTCTTTAGCATGGATATCAGGAAGAGGAACAGCTTTCATGTTGTGACATGGATTATTAATTAAGTTTAAGTATTTGAACTTAAGTATTTAAAGTATTTTAAGTATTTAAAGTATTTAAGTATTAAGTATTTAAAATATTTGAAGGTCCTTCTTGAAGCAAACTATTCTGCCACTACAGAATATAAAATAATTTTCACTCATTCATCTTTCCTATATACTTCTTTGCATAGAATAAGTTTATCTGCAAACCAGTATATGTAAAGTATTTTTTCTATCACTTCCATTTTTTTTCCATTTTAAACATCTTTATTGAAGTATATTTAACACTCAACAAAATAAGATTTACCTGTTTTAAGTGTGTGAATCAATGATGTTTAATAAATTATACAACTGTGCAACTATGACCATTTTCCAAACTTAGAATATTTCCATTACCCTGGAAAGATTCCTCATAGCCCCAGGCAAGTATTAATGGACTTTCTGCCTATATAGATTTGCCTTTTCTGCTTTCAATTTTTAACTCAATAGTTCTGCTTTTTAAAAAGGTTGTTTTTAATTATAAAATTTTAATAAAAATTAAAAACATCAGGAGAACTTACTATTTAAAAAGGATCTTGGTAAATCTCTTGGTTAATAGAACTACCGCTATTATATATTTGATAAATCTAGATTTTTATTTTGTTAACCAAAAGGTATAGTTATAAGGTCATAGCTTTAGCAAATGCTATTTTCTATCTATTGAAGACTTTTTGGCACCTCTAGAAAGAAAACAAACAAAAGGACCAAGTAATAATGCCAGAGAGATCAAAGCAATTCCTTCTGTCAATAGTAGCAATTCATGCAAATCTTTAAGCGCTAAAGGCTTTCTTTAAGAGCTAAAGAAAATTCTGCAAGAGAGGATCATTGTGAAAAAACACATCATAGAAAGTGGTACCAATTTCTATGCTTTATCAGTATATTCTGTTTGAAGACAATCAACCTTGGTGTAGAAGAAGTGTGGGAAGGAAGCAAAGTGGAACTAAGATTTATTGAGCACTAACTATGCTGTTTCAAATGCATGAGAGCCAGACCTCTGCAGTGTGCTTCCCTAGTTGTAATGAGTAGGTCCCTCAGCTATGCTGCCTCGGATCTGAACTCACTCTTGGCCACTTTCTAGCCACCTGGCTTTGGTGCAGGTTATTTAAGCTTTCTTTGTTAGTGCTTTCAACATCATTAATAGTGAAATAAGATTGTTGTAAATATAAAATGGATTAATTTATGTAATGTACCATGCCTGGCATATAATATTATACTAATTAGATATTACTATGATTTCCACTTTACTAATGAGGAAACAGAAGCTCAGGGGTAAAGACACTTACCTTAATTCATGTCTTATTAAAAGGTGGAGCTTGGTTTCTAGTACTGGCCTGTCTGAGGCCCTGGCTAATGATTTCATCTACTCAAAATGAGGTCCCTGGGTCAGCAGCAGCAGCAGTATCATCTGGGAGCTTGTTAGAAATGCAGAATCTTAAGGGCCTGCTCCAGATTTACAGAGGCAGAATCTACATTTAAACAAGGTCCCCCAGGTCATTCTTATGCACATTAAAGTTGAGAAGTGCACTGAACACCTCACTGAGGAATCAGAATAGCAGAGAATCATTTGCATGCAATCTGTTGCATTAGAGACCTCAGGTATCCCAAAGTGGGACTGGTCTTTCATACTTTAGACTCTGCCATTCTTCTTGGTCAAATGTACTGCCTAGAGGCTGACTCTCAGGGCTGGCTGTTAGTTTGTCTAGTATGAGCCAATCACTATTACTCATTCTCTCTGTCTCTCCCTCTGTCTCTCTCCCTCTCTCTCACTCTCTCCTTCCCTCTCCTTGTCTCCCTCTGTTTTTCTGTGTGCCTCTCTTTTTCTCTCTCATTTTTTTATTACTAAATTTGTATCTTGAAATACTTACTTGGGGCTGCCCCCAGAAAATTGTGCCCTATAGTTCTGAAAAAAATCCCACTAAAGCATGCCTTAATAAAGACAACAGTTTATGAAAATAGAATAGATTATGAAATTGGACAAAAATGGTGTCAAAATGCTAATTCTTTCACTTAATATTTTTCTCTAAACAATTGATTTAACCTTCTGAAACTTATTTTTTCTGTCTTTAAAAATGGTGATACTAATAGTTATGCCTCTGGGTTGAGAGGATCAAATAAAATCAAGGTATGAAATAGCACCTGGCACATAATAGGTGCTCAATAAATTTAAAACAAACCTTGAATGAGGACAGGAAGTTTCCTCTCAAAGTTAAGGAAACTTGCACAGGAGACCCATTACATTTAAAGGTGGGGAGGCAGTGCCTTTCCCTCATGGAATGGAATGAGTTCAAAATATTTAAAGGGATATTTTCTATACTGAAAGACTAAGGCAATTGCTTTTATGTGGAACAAGCTCCAGAAGGGCTCTGTTTTTCAGACAGTCATCAGTTTCATTTTAATCTGTGCTAATGTTTTTTAAGGAGGATCACCATTAGAGAATCATAAGAAATCTTGTCCCTTTCAGCATGTAATTTAAAAAAAATGGGTCACTCCAATCTTAAGAGGAATTTTAATATCAGAGCTAAATTTTTCATATAAACGTATGGCACTAATTTCATTGACAAAAATTGATGGCAGTGAGCAGAAATTTGTTTTCTGTCATTATTTATAGAGTATGCTCCTTCCTTAAAGGAAAGTGCACCCGCATAGCATAACGGCAGAGAAGGGCGTTGGTAAACCTCCCTCAGTTCCGGTTCTCAGGACCACAGTGAGCACTGCACAATAGACGCGCCTTTCAAGTCCTTGCAGCTGTTCTGCTCTATGGAGCACCCACTGAGTTAAAGCACAGACACTCCACTTCCCTGTGAAATCCTCGGGTTCCAAAGTCTAATTAATTTCCTGACATCTATAAAAATAATAGAATCATGCATATAAAGTACATATATATATTTTTGTAATCAAAGTTTAAAGGTATATTGAGAAAAGTAAATTGCACAAACTTTATTCTGTCCTTTTCCTCCATTCACATATCCCTTAAACATTAAATGTACAAGCAACTTAAACCTTTTCTACCTCACAGTTTGGCTTCAGTTATTTCACAGCGGTGTGTAGTTTGGCACACTTGCAGTTGGGTTTTATTATAACTTGCTGCTATGCGCGCAACATGTAGGCATACCACTACGGCACCTTTTCTCTTGAATCCACTCTTTTTGTTAGGAAAGAACAATGTTTAATAAATAAATAGCAAAGAATGCTGCACAGTTTGGAGGCAACATTTTCATTTCCCACTAACATAGGTTTACAGAGGAATGGCAGACTGTGTAAATATAAGATTAGATTACATTTTTCAGTCTGTTTCTTCTTAATTGTAATGCCCAGATATGAGACAGTCTAAACAGCACCTCTCTTCTGTCCACAAAATTTAGAATTATTATTTTTCTTGTATACCCTGGGGAGACTGCTCCTAGAATTTCCTTCCCTGGGGAAATTATATTTATTTATCACTGGGAGTTAAGAAGAGGAATCTAGTGGAATTGCTTCCTGTCTTATCCAGGGGTGTCCAAACTTTCGGCGTCTCTGGGCCACACTGGAAGAAGAAGAATTGTCTTGGGCCACACATTAAATACACAAACACTAACAAAAATAAAAAAAGTCTCATAATGTTTTAAGTAAATTTACAATTTTGTGTTGGTCCACATTCATAGCCATCCTAGACTACATGCGGCCCACGGGCCACAGGTTGGACACCCCTGGTGGTGACAAGAGCAGAGCTAATGCACTGCCATATCTGCTAGAAGCATGTAAAAAAGAGCTAAGTTGTACACATAGCATATTTCAAATGCATTCAAATAAACTCACTCTGCTTCCTTTGTTACTCCTTGTTAACTTTCCTGTTTCCACAACAGATTGTGTGTGTGTGTAGACTTTTACTGTCAGTCTAGCCTTGGGATATTGGGACTAACTATCCTGATTTAACCTCAGTAACCTCCTTGGAACATGGCTTCTAGTATTTGTCCTCTATCTCCCTGTCCCTAGTAATACACTATAGTTGTTATAATGTGGTTTAATGAATTAAAATGGGACTGGTGTGAAAAGGGGTAATGTGAAGTTGCCTTGGAGGAATAAACCTCTCAAATTATTTCACAATGTGTGAGCTTCCAATGGGTCATGAATCATTCTGACTGTTCAGCAATTTTTCCAACCCGAGGGCCCCCATTGCAATACCTCCTATCAGCAATTAACTTTAAATGAAGATTAGAATTCTACCTTGAACTTTCTCCTTGGTGCAAAAATGACAAGGAACATTCAAATAGCTGTCTTGCAAGCTGTGGCATTTCTCTTCTCTGGATTTGCACTGGCAGGTGGGGGAAGGGTGGGTAGTAAAGATCCCTTGAATTTCTGGAGTATGGAATAAAGGATCTATTTCCTTGGGTAATTCCAAAACATCCAGAATAATGTAGGAGCTCCATTATGCTTCCTAAGCTCTCAGGTTCCTGGGTTTTCTCTCTACCATAATATATGGTCTTTTTTGAAAAGCCTCTGAGATGACATAGCTACATTTTATCATGAAAACTACCATATTTTATCATTTCTAAATCATCCATATTTTCACATTTTAATTTCTCTGAAATTAGAATGTGTCTAAAGTTAATGGTGCATCATAGTTTGATTGCCAGTATTTTTTTGTTCTTAGTGGTACATAAAATCAATATTCTATTTTACAAAGTCAACTTAGATTCAAAGAATTACCATGCACCTTTTTTAAGTGCACCTTCAAAGATCTCCTGACTTTCAGATCAGGAATTGCAATAGGAATTACAACCCTGGCCATTTCTGTATTCTATTCTCCAAAGCAAGGACATGTGAAAAGTAAAATATAAAATAAAACAAATTAATAAAAAGCAAAAATATTTAGAAAACATTTACATCTCAATTTATTGTCATTTACTATGAGTTATTGGTCTGAGAGCTCTATTCCTTTTAAACCCACTTTGAGTGTCCATAATAAATGAGCTCTCCATTTGCAGATGGAAAACCACATAGTCAGATACTGCTGATGTACCATTAATCTCCACTTCCAACAAAATAGCTACATCCTGAATTGGATCAATGTATTCGATCTGATCAATTTCTGTAAGCGTGAAAGTGTCTGAAATTCTGAATCAACTGTCATGACTGATTTAGTTGTACTGGAGTCATGATATCATTAAACCTTAAAGTCATTGTTCCAAAGAGAGCTTATGCATTAGATTATCCTCAGATATACACAGAAAGATTAGTATAGTTCTCCAGTGATATGCTAGATTCTCTAGATACATAATCTTTGTTAAGATGTGTGCTTGGCTTTCAATAAACTTGGGAGAGAAGTATGTAAGATTTGAGAAATTTATTGAGCAGAAACATTCTGAATACTTCATGGCTGTTGACCAAGCAGTAATGGAAAATGAGAACCAAGAAATAAAACTCTTATCAACATAGTAAAATCTCTTCTGTCTCTCTATATAAGCCTCATATGTAAGCTTTGGCAGCAGTTTGAACTTTGTCATTCCAATAAAGTTCCTGAAATTCACTAGATATCACTTCTTTTTTTACAGAAAAACATCTGCAAGTGTATTTATCTGGTCATGAAAAAATACGTTTTACTTTTTCAAATGACATATCTTAACTGTTTATTCGTTTTTGCAATATACATTACTAGCCCATTTCAAAAATCTGTGAACACATGTACATTATTAAAACACCATTCAAAAAGTTTAAAAATATACTAACTAGAGAAGCACACATAGTTATCTCTATCTCAGAACATTTTCTCTATACTATTGAAAGAATTTTTCTTAGTTGAACAGAGGACTGCTTTTAAACTTTCTTTGGGGGAAATTTAGCTAAAGTTTTCTACTCTTAAACTTGATTCAGATTGCAATTTAAATCTGTGAACACACACATGCATGCATACTGCATTTTCTATAACTATGATAAAACTCTGTCACAAGTCTAACATTACTGAAATGTAATGTATCTTATAAACAGTGGCAAGATATACTTGACTTTGTAGTGTTGTTCTTTCTTTATGGTAAAAAATTAATGTGGAATCTTACAACCAATGCTATCTTTGAGGAAATATAGAATGGGCATGATGACATAATAACTACTATTTATTTTTTACCCTGTCTCAAGTATTGCTTGAAATATGTTCCATACTTTATTTAATAGTCACAAAAACCCCACACAGGAGGTACTGTTGGATAACAGGTGAAGAAACTAATTCGGGCTTAACGAGTGAATCTGAGTATGACTTGCCCAAGTCACAGACTGTAAACATGGGAGTGAGGGTTTGGATTCAGGAACCTGATGCCAGAGCTTGTTCTTTTAAGAACGGCACAAGGAACCAACTTAAAAAACAGCAATCCATGTCCACTTTTGTGCAAATGCCTGCACTTGGAAAGTATTCTAATTTCTAGATGGCATCATTAGGTGGTAAACTCATCTGCGATTCTGGAAGGCATCAACATATTCAGGCAGAACAGCCTGTCTTCCTTCCATTTATATTTTCAGTAGACCTTCTTTGGGTTAGGCATGGAGCTGAGAAAATATTGGAGGTATGTAATGAGGAAAGGAATTCATTTAAATGGGACTGAAGAGTAAGCTTTGGCTCAAAATTAGGAATCAACAGATATGAGGGGATTAAGAAGTACAAGTAGGTAGTTATAGAATAGCCAGAGGTATGTAAAGCGCAGTATAGGAAATGGAGTAGCCAAAGAACTTATACACAGGAATAGGGGACATGAACAATGGTGTGGGGATTGCCTGAGGGGTGGGAGGTACAGGGTGAAAGGGAATAAAGAGATGAAACCTGGGACAAGTGTAACAGCATAATCAATAAAATATAATTAAGAAAATTTAAAAAATACAACACTGAAAAAAAGAATCAGCAGATCTGGGTTCAACTGCAGGTCTGCTGCCACTTCCTTGCTATGAGATAGGAGCTGTGAGAGAGGAGACATGACTCCCTCCCTGTGACTAGGTTTCTCTGTAATAATCTCTGTACTGCATCTCATGAATGTGAATAAAAATGAGATAAAGTAGTTTGCAAAGCACAAATGATAATAGATATAGCTGGCATTATTAATTTCCAGTGGACTTGTTATAAACACAATCATTGACCAAAGATTCTTTTGTGCATACCCTGAGCCTCACAAGAGAAGGGGTGTGTGTGTAATGAAGCAAAATTAGGCTCTGAGAATCTCAAATGAAATGTGCCACAGCTCTGTACTGTCATTTCATTGGCATCAGTTAAATTAGTGTTGCTTCTACGTATAGGTACAATTGTTTATGCTCTCCCTCTGTGTCTGTCTCTCTTGGTCTTTCTCTAGAATTGTGGAAAATATATTACCTTTGGTTCTAGAGGTGAACAGACCGACTTTGGGTCCCAACTTTATCACTCAATTGTGCCACCACAAGTCTATTACATAATTCTCTAAGTCTCAATTTCCTTATGTTCAGATAGGAATAACAGCCTTTATTCAAGATGTTTTTGAGAATGAATGGCATAAAGCACTTAGAATATGGCCAAACACATAGTAAGGATTTAAAATATTAGGTATTTATTATTGTTTTAATAGATTGCAACCATCCATCACTGTTTTAACCCACTATAAATTCCATATGAACACAAAAATTCTGGTATGGAAAATGTGAAAATGCTGTTCTTGGCACCATGGATGATATAGACATAATTAAATACTGTCTACATTTTTAAAGGGATTACATGTGGCTCAGTTTCTGCCAAATCAATCATTTTGCTCATTTAGTTCATCCAATTTTATGTATTATAGAAAGCAATGAAGTAGCATTTTTATTTTCAAAAACATATAGGCTGTCATTATGTAATCTATAAAAACCAACCTGGTATAATTGTTCTGTACTAACCCCAAACATTACCCCTTTCTCCAGCTGAGTGTCATGTTTACCAGCAGTTTGTCCTTGCCACACTTGTTGAATGCTCAGCTTCATTCCTCCCCTTCTTCACGTGAAGGCAGCTATTTTTGAGTCCCTTGGAATCTTTCCCATTTTATTCACCCGTCTTCTTCTTTCAGATGGCTTTGCCACATTAACTTCCCATGTATGCTATATTGTTGTTCATCTTGAAAGTCTCTCCAACTTTTTCCTAAAAATTTATCCTAAACACCCTAAGTTGTCTTCTTTAACTTTTGCCTGTGTTCTGAATCCATAACATCTTTATCTGTGGGAGGCAGTTAAGATCAATGACTTTGTAGCCATATCTACTGACTTCAAATTCTAATCACCTATATGATCTTAGGTGAGTTAATTATTTCTGCTTTGGCTTCTTCATCTGTAAAACAGGGTTCTTAAAGGTAGTGCCTACTATGGGGGTCATTGGGACAATTAAATGAGTAAAATGCTTAGAATCATGCTATATATATGTTTGCAGGTATTATGTTGGCTTGTGACCTCTCATCATGGGTTGTTGATGCTGTCACATAATTCAAAATTTTACCACTTCAATAAATTGCATCATGTGGAGTAGAAATCAAACAGCAGAGGGAATATAGAAAACAGATTCAGACAAAAAAATGATAAGGCTACAATGAAATGAGAAAGTTATGGAAGTTTAGGTAGGACAATATCTTCTTTTTTTATATCATTTTTATTGTTGTTCAAATACTGCTGTCTCCATTTTCCCACTACCACATTTCCCTGCCCCACCTACCCTCACTTCCCACCTTCCATCCTTCCCCTCTTTGGCTTCATCCATGTGTCCTTTATGCATGTTCTTTGATGACCCTTCCCTTTCTTTCCCCCATTATCTCTCTCCTCCTCCCCTCTGGTTACTGTCAGTTTATTCTTTATTTCAATGTCTCTGGTTAACAATAGATGGAAATCAAAAGCCCCAGAAATGTGAGGACAGATAGTAATAAAGATGGACTAGAAAAGATAGCTGGAAAAATGTCATTGGTTAGCATGGTTACAGCAATTTTCACAGCATCATGCATTGGAAGAGAGACTTCAAAATACCAAGGAGTAGATAAATGTAGGGTGAAAGGCAGCAGTACAAATTTGGAACAAAACATACTAGCAACTTTGTAAGGATACTGGATGTGAGTCAGGTATGCAAGAGGAAAGAAAGAAGCCACAGATGGGTCAGGTCAAGGTTAGAGAAGTGAGAGAGAGTCTAAACCACATTCTTTAGGATATTAGTAATAGGGTAGATGAGCTTTCCATTGCTTTTCAAAGAAAAGGCAGGGGTTGGTAGGGTGGTGAATGAGAGAAAAGAAATAAAGAGAGACAGGAGCATGAGGTAATGGAGAGGTCAATAGACAGGGAGTCAAGACAATGAACTTCTTTATTTCTAGCTCTCTCAAGCACAAGAGCCACAACCTCAGGCCAGTCTCTTAACATTACTGGACTAGATAAATTTAAAGTCCTGCAATTCTTTTCTCCTCTGAATCCTGATGATGACACATGTTGAGATGAATGTGGGTAGGAAGAAGGTATATATATATATATATATATGTCAGATAATTTCTGACTCTAGGAAAATAAAACTCAAGGTCATCCCCATGAACCAATCTCACAGATAGGCACATGGGTGAATCTTACTTGCTGAGTGAAAGAAGCCAGACACAAAAACTTTACAATCTATGATTGTGGTTACATGAGGTTCAAACACAGGCAAAACTCATCTTCTGTGTTAGAGCTCAGAGAATTGTTACCTTTTAGAGAATGGAGTGACTTGAAGGAAACATTTTGGGGTGCTAAAATATTCTCTATGTTGCTCTTGGTGGCAATCACACAGGTGTGTCCACAGGTGAAAGTAATGGAGCTGTACACCTCAGATGTGTGCACTTTAGTGCTGCAAGTTGTACCTCAACTGAAAAGAAAAAATAAACATCTAGTTTAAGAAAGAGAAAAAAGATCTGCTCAAAATGAAACTAGGGTGAGAAAATGAGGTTCTTGGTGCAAGGCAATTTCTAAGGGAATGGTATCTAGGTCAATGAGAGACAGGTGCATGGATTGGATTGTCTCATAGCAGGTACACAGATATGTTAACTGCTTAATATAGTAAATAGTTACTATTATTGAACTACTCAATACTATTTATATTGAATAGTAAATAGTTACTGTTATTGAAAAATCATTTGTAATGATTTTACAAATATATTCCACATGTACTCATGATATATAACATATGAGGTCTGTTCAAAAAGTATCCAGCTATGTAATATGAAAAACAGAGACAATGTTGAAGATACAAGATACAAGAAACACTGTACACAGGACAATGACGTCTTAGTCCTCTTCAAAGTAGGCACCTTGAGACCTCACACAGTTCTCCAATCTTTGTTGATCACAACCTGTACACGTTCAATACTCTCAGATGCTCTGCTTGTTGCAGGCCTTCCAGAATGTGGATCACTTTCAACAGATTCTTGACAATTTTGAAGCATTTGTGTCACACTTTTATTTGTGCTGCACCCATTGCATCATCCCTGAAAGCCTTCTGAATCATCTAAACAGTTTCTATGGAGGAATGTTCAAGCTTAATGCAAAATTTGATGTAGATTTGTTGCTCTACTTACTCAGTCATTTTAAATGCAATGGCCACTCAGTACACATGTTCACTCAATGGTGTCTACCGCCCCCACTGACTACCACAGTGAAGTCATCATTGTTCATGTATGTGCATTCCAGTCCATTCTTCTTGGCTGCCAAGTTATATCAAGGTTGAAAACTATTCTCATTATATTAATGATGCCTGGACTTTTTCTGGACATTCCAAGGATTTTCAAAGTGCTCTGCAAAGTTTCAGTGCCCTGTGGAGAGCTCAGGTCACTGTGAGGGGTGAGGCAAGGGTGATCCAGCAGCTTGAGCTCCCTACCCTGGATTGGCCCCTGCAATTTTACTTTAATCTGTTTTATAAATTGTGGTTTAGTCACAAGAGTTAATGTGTAAACAGATTCTACCACTAAAAATGTTTGAGTATATTGTAGGAAGTTATACACAGATAATGTATGATCTAAAAAACAGGGTATTGGGGAAATTTTACAGAAGAATTAATGCATATTCCAAGTATGTTTACATTCTTCTTCAAGCTGAAGGTCCTATGCATGTTGTTGGGAACATGAATGAGTGAAGTATCTGTCCTTACATAGTTCAAAAGCCATGGAAAAAGTCCCCATGAATTGAGCCATGGTGTTTCTGATCTTCCAAGTTTCAAGATTCAGGATGAAAGAAGTGTTGTACTTTTCCTGTTTGTTAGCCTTGACTCCCCATTCCCTGATAAAAGAAGTCTTGCTTAAACCCTCCTTTCAGCCAGAAAAATTTCTGCCTCCCACCCCGCCTTTTTTGAATTTCTATAGCAGGTCACATAAAGAGAGCTGGAAGGACAATGTGATTTTATGAGTGTTTTATGGAGTGTTTGTCATACTCCAGTTCCTTATTTATACACTTGCAGTGGAGAGGAGGAAGGAGGTGTCTGTGATGATCACTGTTATTATTGTAATTCTACCACGCATCCCACCAACTGGAGCTTCCTGTTTTTGCCACCTTTGACAGCCACTTCTGCCTCCCCACCCTGCAGGTCCATTCTTCTCTCCATCTGTTCAATTGACACCTGTGACACTCATCAGGCATGTGTTTTTATACCTCTCCAGATTTAAATATTGTTCATTGTTTTTGTGTTTACTTAGACTCATGTCCATCATCAGCCAAGTCACCACATGCAACATGCTAGACTTTTTCTTTAGTTGGGTTTCCTTTTCCAGGGACATAGTGGACATTTGAAATCCCCTAATCATGAATGTTGGCAGAGTTTGTCATTGGTTGTGTGAGTGTGTGTGTGTCTGTGTGAGAGAGAAAGAGAGAGAGTGTGTCAAATTGCCATCTAAAATATCTATCTACTTTGGCCAATGAAGATATTCACATTTTATATTTATATTTATTCCCTCTTATATACCTTGGCATGTTTATATACAAAACTACCTCAATTGAAATAACGATAATTAAAACAGGTATTCTAAAATAGTTTCAGTTGCAGTATTTTATTTGTCATTAAAAAAATCCCAATGTGGGCCCTTCATGCTGACGTAGCCCCTCTTTGGACATCTTGTTATTTTAAACATGTCTGTACTTAGTATTTTGTGTTTTGCTCATAAATTTGATGCTAGCTAACTAAAATCAGGAGAAAAAAATCACTACTTTTGTCATACCATGAATTATTTTTCAAAAGGTGAACACATTTTTAATCTGAAATAGTATAATTTATGTTCTAATGAGCAAGGAGTTTTAGAGGATCAGAGCAGAGAAGCACTGAGCAGTTGGAACACACACCACATTCCTGAACTTCCCACACAAATGTTTCCATGCACTTCAGCCTGTTCCAAACCTCAGATTTCCTATAACCTCACGAGGAGCCTCCTGCTGCTATTCTTCCCTGATAAGCTCCACATATATTTACTTTACTGTCTCACCTTCTCCATCAAATGGAATTAGAAGGAAATAAAGGGCTCTTGGCTTTTACAATTTATTATCCTTCAGAGAATTAATGTTTGTACTTTTTAGCCACAGAAACCTTTGTTCAAACAAAACATAACACTGAAGCCAAGAGTGGAAAGCAGCTAAATGTTAGGTTGCTTCAGGTGAATTAGGGTGGGGACCTATAGCCCTGCAGCTGCGCTGTTTGTACCTGACAGCAGCTCCAGGAGAGCTCTTCAGAGCTGTGTTGAGTCTGTTGACTTAGTGGTTCTCAATTCTGGCCATTAACTAGAATCATCTCAGGGACTTCTTAAAAATACCCCTGCTTGGAACCCACCCCAGATATTGTGATCTAACTTTTATGGGTTAGGGCCCAGAAAATTGTTTTTTTTTTCCTTCTTTTTTTCTTTCAGGGCCCAAGATGTTTGAATGTGCAGCCATGGTTAAGAACTCTTGCCTTAAAGCAGTGCTTCTCAATTCTGAGTGTGCATCAGAATCATTCAGCACTTCCTAAAGCACAGCTGGCTGCACCCCACTCCCAGAGTTTCTGATTTTGTAGGTCTGGCATGGGGCCCAAGCATCTGCATTGCTAATAATTTCCCAGGTGATCCTGGGAATACATTTTAAGGACAACTGCTTTGGAGAAATGGTGAAATTGGCCAGGATTATCTCACTTCTGCTAGGATCTGAGAAAACAAACAAACAAACAACTTCCATTGGGTTTGGTCTTCTCTATCCTTTTTTGAATTAACAAACATAACTCTTATGCCCAATCATGCCTATCACTGAAGATACCAATTATTTTAGGCAGGCATATGATCTATGGGGTTGTGATTCTCTCTCTCAAGCCTCTGCTTTAAAGCTTGTCATAGTTTTCCTGGACAACTAATTATACTTGAACAAATTTTCCAAGTGATAAGAATGCTAGGACAATATATTGAAAAGAAGACTTACCAACACACACACACACACACACGCACACACACATTTTAAAAAATGGGAAAAGGATATGAATTTCTCCAAAGAAGGTATACAGATAGCTAATAGACATATGAAAAAAATGCTCAACATCACTAACTATCAGAGAAATGCAAATTAAAACCACAATGAGATATCATCTCACACTGATCAGAATGGCTATCATTAATAAATCAACAAACAACAATTGCTGGCAAGGATGTGGAGAAAGGGGAACACTTTGCACTGTTGCTAGGAATGCAGACTGGTGCAGCCACTGTGGAAAGCAGTATGGAAATATCTCAAAAAATTAAAAAGGGATCTGCATTTTGACCCAACAATCCCACTTCTGGGAATATATATGAAGGAGCCAAAAACACTAATTAGAAAGAACACAAGCACCCCTGTGTCCACTGCAGTGCTATTTACAATTGCCCAGGTATGGAAGCAGCCCAAGTGTCCATCAGTAGATGAGTAGATTAACAACTATAAGGCATTTACACAATGGAATACT
The DNA here is from genome assembly GCF_004126475.2 of Phyllostomus discolor. Lineage (NCBI taxonomy): Eukaryota > Metazoa > Chordata > Mammalia > Chiroptera > Phyllostomidae > Phyllostomus > Phyllostomus discolor. The sequence goes on along the minus strand of NC_040905.2, from coordinate 154,452,873 downwards.
ACTTGGCTGTATAAAAGAAGAAAAATTTTACCCTTTCCAATACCATGGATGGATGTGGAGAATATTACTATACTAAGTGAAATTAGCCTGTCAGAGAAAAGACAAATACTATATGCTTTCACTTGTATGTGGAATCTAACAAACAAACTGAACTAACAAGCAAAACAGAGACAGACTCATAGATGGAGAACAGATGACAGCTAGTGGGGGGGATGGGGAGGTTAGGGGGTGGAGGGGTTGAACAAAAAGGAAAAAGGACTCATGGATATGGACAACAGTGTGGTGATTGCTAGGGGGAGAGAGTATAAGGGGACTAAAGGGTAATGGAAAAATATAATAAAGATTATATATATTCTTTAAAAAAGAAGACACCTTAAAATGAAGAAATGAACAAACATGATAGGGTCTGCACAGAGAACGTCATGTAAGTCCAAGTGTCATGTTTGGCAACTCAGAACTGGCGAAGGCCTGCATTTGCCTTTGAGATTACCCAGACCTCACTGAGCTGCTTAGTTGCCTTCTCATCTCTTCCCATGCACTTTTCCTGCCTTTCAGACAGATAGACAAGATCTAGGGAGAGGGAAAGTGAGATATTTACTTCCCGAAAATCATTTTGGAACAGCCAGATTTGGAAGAAGGTTTTAATAATTATTAAAAGTTAAACAGAGTTTTGGGACTCTAATAGACTTCCTGCCAGAATGTCTGCTTCAAGGTATGACAGGCTCAGTCACTTGGAATCATAAAGCAGATGAGCTCAAGCTGGAGCTGGGTGTTTATCACACACCTCCATGACCAAGGAAGTTGGGGGGAGGATAGAACTTATGTCCCAAATTCCTGCCGTAAACAGGTGTAACAAAGAAAGCTTGAGTCAGTGGGAAGGTCCCATCCCATGTTCTCCCAGTTTCCTGAAATATAACAGAGGCAAAATTTCGGTAGGGACTGGCTGGCGTGGGAATGGTTAGTGTTGACTGTTAGGAATTAAATTGCAGCTTCCCAAAATTCACATTGAAGTCCTAGCCACTTTATTTGTACTATAGAAGGCAACTTTCTTGGGAAATAGGGTTGTTGCAGATGTAATTAGTTAACATGAGGTTGTTAGGGTGGGCCCAAATCCAATATGACTGGTATCCTTATAAAATGGGGAAATCTGGACAAACACATACCAATAGGCAGACTGCCTCATTAAGATGAAAGCAAAGACTGGGTGATGCTTTCACAAGCCAAGGAGGCAACCCTGCTGACAACTTGAGTCAGATTCCTGGCCTACAAAACTATGAGACTGTAGATTTCTGTTGTTTTATTCACTGAGTCTGTAGTAATTTGTAATGGCAACTCTAGCAAACTAATATACTGGCCTACAATAACATGTCAGATAACTGTGCTGTGGAGGACGCCCCACACAGCCCCTCCCAGAGAACTCAAGCACCCCATGAGGGAGCCAACATTGGATGAGTCACAGAAGGCCAGTCTTGACCACCCAGAGAAGAAGCAACAACCAACAGGTATAGATGCACAGGAGCAGACAGTAAAGATGTGAGACAATAATAAACATTTGTCCCTTTCCTCCTGCCTGCTTGTCATAGTCATGGTTGCTGGGTCTGGAAGAGGGAGCAGGAAAAGGGTGTGGAAGCCAGCCTCATCACTTGCCCCATTTCATGGCTGCTGGGGGTAGGATGGTGGGGAAATAAAAGATAAGATCTAAATTACTTGATATGGAAGTTTGAAGCAGGACTGAATTTTAGTGATCCAAAGGACAGAAATATCATAAACTTTACTCAAGATATTGCTAAGGTTTGGAAAAGGGAGAACAAGAATAACACTGAGAGATTGTGACCAGAGAGAAATAAGTTTTTCTTGACTATACCCCACTGAGACTTACTGGAATTTGTCAAAAATAGATGGTGATAATAATAACACAACAATAATACATTGCTAATACTTATTTTGCACTTAAAATTATATTCTAGGATAAATGACTTATATGCATTATGCCAATTAATTCCTACAGAGTCCCAGTGATATAGGAGATACAATTATTATATATTAAGAAACTGGGTCCCAAAGAGGAAAACCTGTACATTGTCAGTCAGACAGCAATGCTTAAAAGCCAAGATTTGAACTTCTGCCAAGAGATCCACAAATGCCTAAGTTCCCAATGTCATTATATTGTACCCACTTGATTTGTTCCTGAACCTCAGCAGGCCTTCCACCCCAAAATAAGCTCTTCTCACCACTTCCCATTAAGTGCTCACTCAGGATTACTGCAGCACCTTTCATGATATGCAACTAAAAGATATAGCTACTCTACATGTAAAGAAACAATCTTCAAATATTGAGATGGATTTTGTTCTCCTTTAGGGTTTCTGAAAGCAAATTTCCAACTTTAGTATTTCCTCTGAAAAGTCATAATCCTAATTTTAAGAACTAAGTCACCAACCTACCCTAATTCTGGTTACTATGACCATAGTCATGACTCAACACTTCATAGGACAATGTTACAATACATTGATGGGAAAGATATGATCATCACCCATGTTAAGAAAAAGAAGTCAGGAGTTCTGGCCAAGATGGAGGTTTAAGCAGAAGTGCTTCACTTCCTCACACAACCAAAAGAAGGATAACACCAATTTAAAAATAAAAGATAATTGGAACTGCCAGAAAATCAAACTGCATGGAAGTCCAACAACCAAGGAGTTAAAGAAACATTCGTCCAGAGTGGTAGGAGGAGCAGAGATGGGGGCAGAGAGGACACGTGCAAGGCAAGGTGGCAGGCCGTAGGGCCAAGGTGATCCCACAGTCCTGAGCTGACAAGCTGAGAGGAACAACTGGGGGATCAAGACAGACTGCTGAAACTTTCAGTGCGGGAAACTGAAGGCTCAAAACTGCTGGCTGTAAAAATCTGTGGTGGTTGCAGTGGCAGGAGAAAGTCCCAGTCTTGGGAAAGTGGGGAGAACAAGCAGCATTGTTTCCTCTCTGACCCCTCCCACCACAATACAGCACAGAGGGTTGCCCCACCCTGGTGAATTCCCAAGACTCCTATCCTTACAACTTAACAGGTGCACCAAAACAAAGACATATGGACCAAATGAAAGAACAGAGCAAAACTCCAGAAAAAGAATTAAGTGATGATGAGATAGACAACTTATCTGATGCAGAGTTCAAAACATTGGTAATCAGGATGCTCACAGAATTGGCTGAGCTCACTCACAAAATGAAGGAAGAAATGAAGGCTATACAAAGTGAAATAAAGGAAAATGTAAAGGGAACCAAGAGTGAAGGGAAGGAAACCCAGACTCAAATGAACAATTTCGAACAAAAGGAGAAGTGATCATCAAACTGGATCCAACTGGAACAGAATGAAGAAACAATAATTAAAAAAAAATGAGGAGAGGCTTAGGAACCTCTGGGACAACTTTAAATGCCCCAACATCTGAATCATAGGGGTGCCAGAAAAGAAGAGGAAGTGCAAGGAATTGAAAGCTTATTTAAAAAATACAATGAAGGAAAACTTCTCCAATCTAGTGAAGGAAATAGATTTCTAGGAAGTCCAGGAATCCCAGAGAGCCCCAAGGAAATTGGACTGAAAGAGGAATACACCAAGACATATCATAATTAAGTTATCCAAGATCAAAGATAAGGAGAGAATCTTAAAAGCAGCCAAAAGAAAGGAGAGAATTACCTACAAAGGAATTCCCATAAGGCTATCAGCTGATTTCTCAAAAGTAACCTTACAGGCAAGAAGGGGCTAGAAAGAAGTATTCAAAATCACGAAAGGCAAGGGTCTACATCCAACATTATTCTGTCCAGCAAAGCTATCATTTACAATGGGAAGGCAGATAAAGTGCTTCTCAGATAAGGTCAAGTGAAAGGAATTCATTATCACCAAGCCATTATTATATGAATTGTTCAAGGTGAAATATGAAATATATGAAACAGAAGGCAATCAAAAACTGTAAACATTAAAAAGACAACAGGCTCACAATATCAACTGAACCTAAAAAACATAAACAAAAACTAAGCAAACAATGAGAACAGAGATGGAGATTATAAGGAAGGTTATCAGTGGGGAGAAGGATGGAGAGAATTGGGGAGAAAGGTACAGGGAATAAGAAGCATAATAGGTAGGCACAACATAGACAGGGGGAGGTTAAGAATAGTATAGAAAATGGAGAAGCTGAATAACTTACATGTACAACCCATGGACGTGAACTAAAGGGGGTGGAATGCTATAGAGTGGGGTGGTACAAGGAGGAGGGGGAGAAAGGGGAGAAAAAAATAGGGACAACCATAATAGTATAATCAATAAAATATACTTAAAAAAGAAATATAAGTCAGAATGTAACACTGGCTCCAATTAATTTCAATAGAAAGAAAGAAAAACATTAACAATGGTTATTTCTGTCTGATAATATAGAGTAATTTACATTTTATTTTTAATCCCTCTGAATGTTCCAATTTTCTTACAATAAGTATGCATTTCTTTTTTTTTTTACCAGAAAAATACATTGCTGGAAGCTGCTGCAGGCACTGCCAAATGCTTCAGCATAACAAAACAGTTGCCTCCCTGAATTTCAGTGGCTAGATAGGAAAACATTTCCTGGTCTCATCAATATTATTATAACACATTTTATCCTTAACCATTATATTTCTGCCCTTTTCCATCATTTTCAAAACATTGTACCTCCTTTGTCTCTGTTTTTATTAGTGTGGTCATATAGTGCACACTGTTTGAAAGTGTTAAAGGAGAGGTTGTGGCTTTTATTTCATTTACGGTGAACCAGCAAAAACAAAATTGATGATTTTTCCTTATGCACAAAGCATCTTTCATTGTGCAGTTGGTTATGAAATATCCTCAAATTCCATTCCAAACCCTACCTCGTGTGCTGAAATTTATAAGAAAGGGAATTATCTGAAAGCTTTGAATGGAGTAAAATTACTGAGTAAAAATGCATTTGCTGACCATCAAGCCCAATTTTCTTATTTTACAGTTGAGGGAATAAATGCCAGAATAACTTGTCCACAGTGATTCACCCAGCAAACCACAGAGTCCAGGCTAGAAATCCAGCCCAATTGTGTAAAAATGAGGGTCCTCTAGGTGAAAACTTATTTTATCAGTTGATTTCAAGGGCCTTCCTAAAGGAGACATTGTTTTGCCTTAAGAAAATACCTTAGTACCTGCTTGTGGCTAAGGCTGAAGACTCCAGGCGACAGTAGTTGGGAGAAAGAGCTATCCTGTTCCATGTAACAAATGAATGTGGTTTAAGCATGGGAACTTGAGCCCATTTGGCTGAAATGGCCAAGGGGATTTTCAGAACAGAGTTGTCTAATATTTGGTTTTATGCCATTACAACGATGGAACTACTATAAGCTATAGAGTGAACTAGGGTCAAGAAATCACAAAGGGGAAATATCAACCACTGGTTAATTACAGCAATATTGGAGAGGACTTTGAATTTTCCATGGGGTAAATAATGGAGTTATGATGCAGTCATCTCTATGATTTTTAGTATAAAGTGTCCCCTGATGATAGATGAGGTATATAGTATAAGAGCTATCAGCTATCGTACAACCTTTTATGTGTCAGGCACTGTAACTTTTCATATATTATTTATAATACTTAGAACATTTATACAAAAAGTTTTTATTATTCCTTATTTATAGATTAGGATACACAGGATTAGAGAAATACATAATTAGATGCCAGTGGTGCCTCCTCCATTTACCAGCTGGAGATCCTGGGAAGGTCATTTAACCTCTGAGTGTCTGTTTCCTCACCTATGTAATGCTAATCTTAACTATGTTAAGATTAACACGTAAACTTACTACTACGCAAAACACCTAGCACAGTGCCTTAAATTTAGAAGATGTTCAATATGTGGATTAATAAATAAAAATTAGGGCAATATAAACATAAGTTTCGATATTTTTCTTAAAAGTTGAAATAGTCACAGTTAAGGGAATAAAATATAATATATTCTCTAGTCATTCTCCCCCCATTAGGTTAATTCCTTTATTTATTTTAATTTTTGTTGTATTTTTTCTGTTACCATTTAGTCTCCTTATACCTCCCTCCACAAGTCCTTTTTCCTTTTTGCTCAGTCCCTCATCCTTGTAACCCCCATCTTTACCTGTCATTCCACTCTCCATCTATGAGTCTGTCTCTATTTTCCTTTAGTTCAGTTTGTTCATTAGATTCCACATATGAGTGAAATCATGTGGTGTTTGTCTTTCTCTGACTGGCTTATTTCACTTAGCATAATATTGTCCAGGTCCATCCATGCTGTTGCAAAGGGTAAAATTTTCTTCTTTTTTCCAGTCAAGCAGAGTTCCATTGTGTAAATGTCCCAAAGTTGTTTCATCAACTAATCTAATGATAGACTTTTGGGCTGCTTCCATATCTTGGTGATTATGAATAATACTGAAATGAACATATGTGTTCATTTTCAGTATTTGTGTTTATGTTCTTTTGAAGTAGTGTTTTTGGGTTCTTTTGGATATATTCCCAGACATGGTATCACTGGGTCAAAAGGCAGATCCATTTTTCACTTTTTAAGGTATCTCCATACTGCTTTCCACAGTGGCTGCACCAATCTGCATTCCCACCAACAGTGCAAAAGTGAAAACTACTGCTTTTTCCACATCTTCACCAGCACTTGTTGTTTAATTGATTTATTGGTGATAGCCATTCTAAAAGGTGTAAGATGCTGTCTCATTGTGCATTTCTCTGATGATTAGTGATGTTGAGCATCCTTTCATATGTGCATTGGCCATCTATACACACTACCTAATATTAAATTATACTATAAGGACATAGTAATCAAAACAGCATGGTACTGGCATACAAACATACATGTAGATCAGTGGAGCAAAATAGAGAGCCCAGAAATAAATCTATACTTTTATAGTCAATTAATATTTGACAGAGAAAGCAAGCACATACAATGGACTAAAGATAGTTTATTCAATAAATGGTGTTGGGAAAATTGGACAGATACATAACAGAAAAATGAAACTAGACCACCGTCTTACACTACACACAAGAATAAATTCAAAATGGATTAAAGACTTAAATGTTATACCCCAGACCATAAAAATTATACAAGAAAACATAGGCAGCAAAATCTTGGACATTGCTTCTAGCAATATTTTATTTCATATATCTCCCCAGGCAAGGTAAACAGAGGAAAAAATAAACAAATTCGTCTATTCATTCTTATTCACAATCTACAAACTGAGGTATCCCCTTCTGACATGATGCCAACACATTTTCTTCTATTCCTAATTTGCTAAAGATTGGAATTTAAAAAAACTTGACAATATTCAATATTCTTGCTTTCTTCTCTTGTTCCTTTTCACTCTCTTCATTTTTTTAAAAATTTTATTTATTTATTTTTAGAGAGAGAAGGGAGGGAGAAAGAGAAAGAAACATCAATGTGCAGTTGCTGGGGTCCATGGCCTGCAACCCAGGCATGTGCCCTGACTGGGAATCGAAACTGCGATGCTTTGGTTCACAGCCCTCGCTCAATCCACTGAGCTACGCCATCCAGGGCTCTTCTTCATTTTTTAAAAAAGATTTTATTTATTTACTTTTAGAGAGAGGGAATGGGAGGGAGAAAGAGAGAGAGGGATACACTACAGAAATATCATTCAATTCCCTTGCATGCTCCCAACTTGAGACTAAACTTGCAACCCAGGCATATACTGACTGGGAATTGAATCAGTGACATTTCATTTTGCAGGAGGAAGCCCAATCCACTGAGCCACACCAGTCAGGGCTGTTCTCCTTTTCTTTGAAATCTTTTTTACATTAGACAATGGTTTTAAACAAAATGAACATTACATCATACCTGAGAACAGGTCCCCTGGTCTATACCCCTTGCAAAGGGATGTAAGGGTCATATTGTTTACAGCTAAAATGTGAACTCCCTGAAAGTAGAGGGGGTTTTTTTGTTGTTGTTCACTGATGTCTTTCTGGTGTATAGGACAGTGCTCAACATATAGGAGACCTTTAGAAAGTATTTATGGAACTAGTGAAAAAGTTTCTTAAAAATCCATCTTATCAATTTTTTAAAAATTATGCCACAGAATTGTGTGCTAGAAATAATTGTGGCTCTAAAAGATTTTTTCTGCTGGTGGGGCTCAAAGTGGTTTCTAGTAGAACCTCTGTGGATAATGGGGAGGCTGGGTACTCCTCCTATGACTGGGGGTGGGGAAAGCCACTTTCTGCTCAAACTCTGGTCCCCAAACATAGGCAATGGGCACCTCGATCTCTAAGGCATTAGTGGCACATTGTTGCTCTAGCTCCTGGATGAGGTAACTGAAGTGTAGCTGTAGCAAAGAAGTTATAAAACTGAGTGCAGAAGTCTTTACACCATTAATGTGCCTACTTATCACAAGGCCTCCCTGTTTATTTCAAAACAATTGCTTGAACTTATGGACATTCAATAGCGTGTCTAATTTATTTGCATGTGGGAAAGAACAGAACCACAGGAAGAAAGTACTGATTTCTTTCCTTCCAACCAACCAACCTTCCTTCCTTCCTCCCTCCCTCCCTCTTTGCCTCCCTCCCTTTCTTCCCTCTTTCCCTCTCCTACTCTACTGTCCTCCAATGGTTTGTTTTGTTGTTTTCTTTAGTGACCTGGTAATTCTCCCCAGAGACTAATTTAACTACATTGCTTTCTAAATTAGAAGGGTTTGCTGAAGAATTTCTCTAAGTCTCTGCACAGGTTAGCTGTAGCACTCTGCCCACCAGAATCTGAATCTGGCGTAATTCATTGGAAACATTTACAAACCTCACATTCCCAATAGCTCTGCTGCCTGTGGTGATAAAACTTAAAGAGTTCTCACTGCTGCCTTTGCAGCCACTTCAGCTAGAAACATAGACCTTGACCTCTAACTTTACCACTCCCTTTGCTCACTTAGGATAAAGAAATGCTGGCCCTGGAATTGCTTCCTCAGAAAAGGCAGTCATCCTGATAACTAAAAGCCCCACATGCCTTGATAACACCCATGTAGGTTTTCGTGAAGGTAAACTGGGACAGTCAAAGCACCTTGAATCTCTCTCTGCACAAGCAAGGAGAAGTCCTCAGACAGAAGATATCAAATGCTATCGTTAAGAAGTATAACAGAAAAATTTGGTTTTCAGTGACTTGGTCAGGTAGCTACTGGTACTTTCCCACAGCTCCAATCATAAGATCATTGGCGTCACCCAGTCTGCTCATAGATGATCTATGAGGACTAGAAAGCTAAAAATATACCCCAAAGAAACTAATATTTTGTAGAGAATGAACAAGAATATCTACAATGTTTGCCATGTAAACATATGTGAGATTAATAATGAATTTCAGAAACTATACACATACAGATGGGATTACATAAGGATTTGTAGGTAAGAAATGAAGCATAGTAATTTCCAAGTCAAATATCCTCCAAATATTTCCTCTTTTCTCTCTTCTGTTTTTCATCAACTGGTTGAAGTCACACAGCTGTGATTCAGGCAGTGGTGCCACAGATGAATCAGAGATGACAAAGAAGTCCACAATTCTTGGCCAGCCTTACAACAGACTGTTCAGCTATCAACCAGAAATGATTCAGTGTTCTTCCAATTTAGTTATGGTGACCCAAAATGAAGTTGGGACTCCAAAAAATATTAATACTTTGTATCATCAGTTTAGATGGTAGGCTATTTGGGAACATTTGTATTACTTAGGCAGAGATTCCTATCTTTCTTTTTCTCATTTAAAACATATTGAAAAAAAATCAATAAAGGTAAGATGTCCTTATCTTTACCCCACAAATGCCTGGGCACTACCATCTTATTTTCCATTATTTAGCCTCCCATTTGCAATACTTCTCTAGGTTCAAACAATTGCTTGAACTCATGGACATTCAGTAGCCTGCCTACTTTATTTGCATGTGGGAAAGAACAAAACCATAGGAACAGAGTACTGATTTCCTTCCTTCCTCCCTCCATCCCTCTCACCCTCCCTTCCCTACTTCCCCATCTAACTGGTCTAGAAACATTAATAGCTGAACCACTCATTTGTTATGTGTTTTAGAAAATCACTTATGCATCTTAGAAATTTGAGTCTTAACTTCAAAGACTTGTAAAAAGAGGAAAATAATATTTTGCTGATTGGTTATAAGAAATAAATGAGATAATATGTATCAAAGGCCTAGTACAGTGTCCAAGCTAAATGGCAGTGGATTTAACAGTATGATGTTAGGGTCCTAGGGCTTGATCTAACAATGGAGGATCACAGATGAGAATAGAGAAAGCACCAAGAGTCAAGTACTTGCTCCACATCAAATGTTTGGGGGAGCATCATTTGTTGAGTCACCTTTTATGGGGCAGTGAGAAGAAGTCAGCCTGCTTCAGAATGGAGCAGGGGGACATGGGGGATGACAGAGGAAGGCCTGGGAGGGGCAGTTCTTCTTTAGAGGGGTGCAGGGCTGGTGAGGTGAAGCTACTTTCTCATCTTACTTGTGGAAGTGCTTTTCTCCAATAAGGCCAAATAAGAGGGGCCTCAAGAATTTGGGAAGATGCAATATCATATCTCCCTGGACTTCTGTCCACTCACTAGCTTGTCTACCTGCACTTGGCTTCTACTGTAGGAGTAAAAGCCATGAAGGAGACAATGAGATGTCCAAGGAGTGTGGAAGGAGTTTCCATAAGGGCCTCATAACCCCACTTGGACAGACAAGCTTATAGGTCAGGTGAAAATAGAGGGCTAGTGATGTTGGGTGATAACAGGGAGAATTGGGGCCCTCTGTAGGGAGAGTTTCCCATGGAACAGGCAGTGGATGCATGGAGAAAGGATGACTTTGAATAGAATATGAGAGTGAAGCTCTGAAATAAATGATTGTATCATAAGAATAGCATAAGGCCATGTTAATAATGGTCCATGAAATTAGCTCTATTACTGGAACTCTCTGTGCAGAAGGAAAAGGGGAACTTGCTACACTATATTTATGCCATCTTGGAGCCAATAAACAGAATGTGAAACATTTTAACCATTTTTGAGGTCCAAATAGGATCAATCTAAAACAGTGGTATCTTTCTTCTGATTTTGTGACATTTATTCTCTTCACTTTATGGAATTTCTATAGGCTTAGACCAGTGTTTTTCAACCTTTTGATTTTGTTTTATTTTTGTCCCCATGGAATCCTTTTCAGTTTCATTTTTCATAATTATCCCTCCATCGTGAAATCTTAATACTCCAGCTATGCTGTATGTCTTTTTATGTACTCTATGTATATCTTTGTTTTATATATGACAAGAGTAAGAATTTCTTTACTCTTCAAGAACCAATTTTCACCCCTTTGGGGTCAATAATGCCCCTGTTGAAAATAGACTAGATTGACAGAAAGACAAGCTACTAGTCAGGTTGGACATGGGTTTCCTCATCTCTAAAATTAAGAATTAAATTCACAAAAACATTTCTTATGTTCTAGGCATTGTCCCATGGCCTAGTGATACAAAAATGAAAGACACATGATGCTATTCCTAAATAAATGGACGCTGTGTGTTCTACAGAGAGCATTTCCAGCTGGGGATACCTGTGTGTCACCTACTTCCACCACAGATGTTGCTGTGTAAGTTTCCCTTGGGTGGCTTAGTGGAATGTAAACATTATTTTTTCTTTTCTGTTTTTAATTTTTATTATAAAAAAGTTAAAAGTTTATTTTTTTGAAAAAGAAATTTCAAAATATTAGAGTTAAAGGGACTACAGAGAATGCCTCACCCAAATTTCTTGGGTTCTCAAACACATGTGGAAGAGTCACTGCTGTTGACTGCTTCATTGGCTGCACTTGTTCATTGGTGCCTTGGTTTTAGTCCCAACTCAGTCACCAACAAAACGAGTGACCGTGGTTGAATTGTTGATCATTTTTTGCTCTCAATATCCTTACCCATGAAATTTAGAGGGTGAACTAGAGAACTTCCAAAGCTTCTTTCAAAGCTTCTGAGATTTTTTTCTTATGTGCACAGTGAAGTTGTGCCAGTATTCAAAGATGACATAAAAATTAATTATTATTTCATAAGAGAGTACACCTTCACTTTAGAAATGAAAACTATAAATAAGCCACATTGTATGTTAGTCAACAACACTGATGCTTCATTTCATTCTTCACATATTTCCCTAGATCAGCTGAAGTCATTATCTTAGTTTCGTCAGTCTTTCTGGATCCTATCTTTTTCTACTTTCAAAAAGTGCAATTGAAGAAGTTCTACCAGAATTGATTTATCATGTCTGAAATTTGACTTTGGGTATACTACCTAATATTTTAATTCTTAATTTAACAATCCAGAAGTTCCACTGCTAGCTAACTAACTAACTAACTAACTAACAGTAAGAAAATTGATTTGCCATTATTAGAAAGTCATTGCCAATAACCTGTTCTGCTCCTTTCTGGATCTCATTGAACTCCATGACATTCTTTAACATCTTCTTTTTGTCTATAGGACTCAGGCCAAGATTGGCTAAATCTTTGTCATGATTTAGTACTGAATCATTCTGATTACTTTCTGATGTGCTCTCAGACTTCGAATGTCCTCCTCTAGCATTCTGTGCAGAGCTGCACATAACAGCATTCCCTAGTGAAATTCCATCAGTATTTTATGTGATGCCAAAATAAGATCAACACCATAAAATATGCTTTGTAATAATCTTCCTTGCTTTTCTTCCTCGGCTGTCAGAGATCATACAGATGGTTTGGTGAAAAGACCACATTGACTCCCACAGAGTACCCTCACATTTCTCCTTGATAATAATTTAAAACTTTCATTGCTAATCATTTTTTTATCATTAAAACAGTTTTGTTTTGAGAAATGGGATAGAAATAATTTTCTCAAGATGAGAGATGGTAGCCCTTTCCTGGGGTGGTTGGGAAGAACAGATTCATCACAGCCCACATATTCTCTGTGGAATTAACTTTGGTTTAGAATATTGTGGGGAATGGAAAAGAAAGTTGGTGTCATCAGAGTGAAACTGGTTTCCTAAGATACTGTTTACTGATAGCACTTCCTGCAACAATAGAAATATTCTATCTGTGCTAGGAAGTGCCATAGCTTTTGAGTGCTTGAAATATTGCTCTTGTGACTGAGGAAATACATTTTTAAGTTTATTAATTTATAAAATTTGAACTGAAAGAGCCACATGTGGCTAGTGGCCTCCATATTGGCAACACAGCCCCAGGAAGTAATGTGACTAGTACTGGGCACCCGGAGACCAGTTAAAGGTTAAGCACACATCTCTAATCCACTATTTAATATCTGTGTCCCTGGGGAATCTTTCTGTCTCCTCTTAATGACAGAGACAGTCACTGTACCTGCTTCCTAGGCTGTTGTTATGCATAAAAAGGATAATTTATGCAAAGCACTTGAAATAGTACCTTTTACATTATACTTGCCATGCATGTTAGGCATTATTTTAATTATTTTTAAGAGGTATGGTATAGTCACTTGAGTCAGGAAACTGAACTAATGTATTTTTCTCTCCCAAGAACACTGTCAGTTCTATAATAACGGAGCGGGAGGGGGTTGAAAGTCCTTCCTAAGTGAACTTGGGAATCAGGGACCTAAGCTTCCTGAAGTTAGTATTATTCCCTCTGAACACCCTTTGCTTCTTCTCAACATTATCCTCTGTCATTGTCGAACATTCAAGAATGTGGAAGTTCTTCATAGGTCACTTAGTTGGCAATGATCAAAGTACTTCTAGTTTTAACTTCATGTCCCCTGTAAGACATCTGTGGAAATGAATAGGCTTCTGTGGGGAAATCTTCAAATGTCAACTCAATGAACAACCACCACCTTTGTGGACCATTCTGGACAGAGCTCGTGTCTATGTCCCTTGATGTGTCCGTCAGTTCTTTCTGTTCTCAACCAGGGACGAGTGCAGTCACTGAGCACTCAACCGTGTTAACAAGGATGGTCTTGGGGTGGTGTGACTAATTGAGAAAGAAAAATTTACCTTCTTATTGACCAATGTGAGTCAGCTAGCTTTCATCTAAGCTTTTCAATTATGCACTATAAAATTAAATTACATAAATCTTGCCTTGGAAAGTAGCACAGGAATTTAAGCGCATTTAAGTATCAGTGGGTTGTTACTGAATGTCCATGGAAGTGCTCCTAGCATCTATGATAATTGAAAATAAATTAATAATAAGTGATATGACAGTCATGTTGACCCAAGATGCATTATTTTTTCCTCATGAGAAACAGATTTTGACTTATTTTACACTTCCTCTTTGCTTTTCACTTTTCTATTCTGTCAACAAAAATGAAAAAAGATGTTAGGGCTTTTCTCTACTTTTCCTCCACCTTTCTTCCAGAATAAAAGCTGACTTCTTTATCATGCACCCAGCTCTAAATTATACAGGGTCTGATGGCCACTACAATTGTGCCCATTTCCTTTAGGAGCACATGAATGCATGTGTCTTAACGTTTCGTTTGGAGCTGAGTGCCCCCAAAGTCCCGCTATGCTTCCACTATGTCTAAACTCACAAGCAAGAGTGCTGGAGTACCATGGACAATAAAAAAAATAAACCCTGAACTGCCTGGCTGAACATGCTGTCCTTCTGCAGAAGATAATTTACAGTTTGTTTTCTTTTTCTTGCTAAACTACCACACTCTACCTTTTGACCTTGTTTTTTTCTTTTTCTTTTTTTCTTTTTAAAATAGGAATGTGGGCTGTTCATACCGTTCTCTATTTTCCTAATGATTCTCACTGATAATGATAAAATATGATCCCAATAACAATTAATTAAAGATTTTGTTAAATTTCAATATGGGAACATTTTAATAGGCTGATTGCCTCAACTGTTTTTGTCTCAATTTGTAAAACACAAGGCTTCTTAAATCATGAATCCTGATATTTTCCTAGGAATAACACCACACTAAAATCCTAATTAGTCCCTTAAACTTTACAGACATTATTTTATTTTTATGTCTGATGCCAGTTTAGCACAAAGTACCTCATCAGTAATTTCCCTTTGGAATTTTATTTTTTATCTTTGAGGTTAGGCTTTGAGGTTTATGGAGAAAATGTACAAGGGAGGGCAACTGTTATATCAATCATATTTAATCAGGTCCTTTTCTCAGAGTTATTTGCTTCTGAAAATGGAAAGGATGTCTAAACTAAGATAACAACTATTACCTAAAATTAAAAAAGTACAAATATTTGACTGCAAATTGCCTGGCAAAGAATTTCTTTCTTATAACAAGGACTGTACACTTTGTTATTAGAATTTCAGTTTGTAAGGAGAAGTGCTATGTTGTCAATTAGCAATGTAGACTAACTTATTTTATTTTCATATCAAAATTGTTAGAACACAAGGTTGGAAAGGAGGGCTTTATCTAGTTTATTTTTTTTCTTTTGTCCTTTCCAAGACACTTGAGACTAGTGCTATCTCCCTACAGCTGTCCCAATGGGATATTTAGATAAATCAGTTTGACTCTATTAATATACTGTATTGATCCACAATTCATCTAATTGTTGAAAGGATATTAATGGATTCCATTAGTCCATTTTCTAATTTCCACATGTTCTGAGGACCATAAATCTTTAGTTAGTCTACTTGTAAGAAAGAGCCAATTCCAAAGGAACCAGCTGAAAATAGGACAAAGGATAGATAGTGCTAGGCATTTTATTTGTGAAAGTAAGGTTTATTCAAATATTCTTCAAGTATCTCTCTTACAGATATCAATTTATTTTAAGAAAAGAAACAACTGATAGTAGTATATTTACATGTACAAACTTGTAAATGCAAATTCACACAGTATGTTTCCTGTAACTCAAGGGGTTACCATGTTTATTCCAAATGACTGCTAGCGCTTGTACTTGCGTAACAATTAGAAGTAGATTTAGGATTAGGATTCTTCTTTTCAAGTAGACTTCTAATTGTTACACTAATTTCAAACAGTATTCTCTAGGAGAGATTGCTTTACCTATGCAACCAAGACAATGAGGACTGCTTATTAACATTGTCGTAAGTAAATGAGATAATATTTGTTAAATAACTAGCACAGTGCCTGGAATATACAATATCTACTGAACAAACAAGTATTATTATCCAGACTTCTTTATCATCTCTAGTAATTTAGACAATGGTGGACAGAGTTGTAAACAAGTGCCTTCCATTACTCTTTTTCCATAGAATACTCTCAGCTGTTTGTTTGAAAACAACAAACAATGGGAAACAAGATATGCTCTTAACGCTAGAGCAGAACTGATGGAATTTTTGGCTAAACAACACCGAATCCATCCATGCCAAATAACATGACCTGGAAACCTCTAAGGTTAAAGTGCTGGTCTTAGAATGTGGGAAGGCAGGTGGCCCAGTCAATGCCTTTATGATCAGAGCAGGAACCTGATTCCATGGAAAGGAAAGAATTTGCTGAAGGTTTCAAAGGCACTGAGTTCAACTGGCCAGGAGTATGGTTGAGATTTGTCGTGCGTCACCAGTCCCATCCTCTTTCCAACCTGTTACACGCTTCCACCTTAGTAAACACGAATTTAGGACTCATACCTCTCTGAGCACCTAACACATGTGAAATACTCAGGTTTGTTGTTGTAGAAGATGTGAAGATAAACAAGAGTTTGGCCTTTAAAAACGGTATGTTTATATAAGGCTTCACGTGTCTCAGTCTCTATGTGGTGTAACATAACAAAACAGCTGTATCTAGTGGTTCTTTAAATAATATTTAAATTTTGAAGATTCCTTAAAAGGGTTTTAGACAACACATGTACATATTAGGATCCTTCTTTTCAAGTTTTCCACTCACAGTAGGCATTAAATTTCTTCACCTCCCTCTCATGACATAGCCCCCTCACCGCTACTGCACCTCCCCTTTATCACCGTCTTCCCTCTGTACGTGGTTTTCCTAAAGAAAGAGAAAGAAAATAGAAGGTAATTTTCATATCAACTGCTCTCCTATCTTCCTAAACTCTTAGAATACTTGTAAAAAAATGTTTTTCTACCTTGTAATATATAAGTAAAACTGTAAAAAAGAAGGATAAATTTTTGGCAACAAGAGATCATTGACAAAGCTGGATAATTGATTATTTGTGGTTATCAAGGATGCTGTTACTAAATATTCTGATCACGACCTTAATTAACAAGCTGATTATGAACAGTCACCTGACTTATGACTGAGCTACAAAGGCTCCTCATACTCTGTTCCCTAAAGCTTTATGATAACACAATTAGAGAAAGGAAGACCTACCAGTTACTAGAATTTCTAATGTATTCTAGTGTCTGAAATAGAGAACATGGGATTCTCTTAACAGAGAATTTGCATAAGAATTTCTCTTAAATGAAGGAAAATTGCCTTTTTGAAAAGTTATTGATATGCCTGTTTGGGTTACAGATATAATCCCAAAGGAACTAGATATGAAGGATCATCCATTCTGTACGAGATGAGAGGAAGACTTGGTGCCTCTGGAAGGCAGAGAAGAGGAGGAACAGAGAAGAGGGCATAGGGCCATTGAGAGAGTATGATCAGAGGCTCCTTATGACTCACGAAGTCTCGGGACATTTTACATCTCCTGCAAAGCCATCCCACGTTTCTTTATTAACCAAATAAATCATCCCATGCCTCATGGACTGAAGTCTTCTAGCAAGAAATAACAGTTTGTTATACTAAAACACCACTGACCCTAATATGTGAACTAAGCTAAAGTTAGACATCTGATTACCTGTGTACTACAGTAAGGATAATAGGAATTTAGGTTAACCATTAAGCTACCTAACTAGCAAAGTAACCAAGATGCTCATTTCATTCTATTTTCTGCCAAACACATATGATGAATCTTTTTGCCTCCTAGCTATCTTAAAAGTTATCTGGGTGTTTTTAGGTCTTTTTTACTGTTTTCTCCCCATCTTTATATGGATGTTGTTCCTGTGATTTAAGTAGTATTTTCAAGCTCACTTTTCTGGGTGTTTCTCATCACTACTTTTATAACACCTGCTACCACTGTTTTGTCACAAGAAGTCCCACACTGCTTGCTAAGACTACAAAATAAATATGCAGGGTTCTTGTACTATGAATGTTCATTAACATGTCAATCTGCTCTATGAGCACTTCTATGGGAGTCACTTTATAATTTCCATCTTCTCTAGAACTATCATAGCTTTCGGTAAATATTTATTGAGTTAAATTGCTGAATGCTTATGAAACTTATAAACAATTTAGAGGCAACCCATCAAGTAAATTCTAGTTATAGAACTAAAAGGTCAGTTACTACTACTCTCCAGTCACTAGGGAGCTTATTTTAAGCAAACAATGATTGAACATGCTTTATATGCCAGGTGATTTACATGCCAGGTGCTTTACATACATGAACTAATATATTGTTATCAATAACCATAAAAGTAAATGTTATTTTATGGATGTGGACACTGAGGCTCAAAGAATAATGTACTTTGCCAAAAGTAGGTGAGGTAATATGTAGCTACTAAGTTCAAATGTCATGTTTTTCAAACTGAAAAGCCTCTGCAGCCTACCACAAGACTCTGGCCGTACTCACAAGGTACAAACAGATGCATGTAGTAAGTAGAAGTAAATCCTAAGAAAAATTACGAAGAAGTTTAGAGCTTCTTAATTGTGTTGTTTCTATAATGATAAAGATTATAAAAATAAGATACTCTGAAGAGTAATTTCAGGCAAATTCAGAATCTGTAGATGTTTACATATCATTAATGTTTTCAGAGTTTTAATATATGTTGAGCATTCAATAGATTCCACCTCATGTAAAATTGTGTGTTGACTAGGATAGTGCAGAGGCCTCAGCATCTTTCACTGTTGCAATGTGCACTCCACTCTAATTCCTCTCTTCACAAAGGAAATTGAGTTTATTCTGTAGAGGTAGAGAGACACATCAAAAACTTCCATTGTATATTAGTTTGTACATTTTCTGGGCTCCAGAGCCTAAATTCAAATGGTATCCAAATACACACACACACACACACACACGTGCATGTGCATGCACACACATATACATATGCACACACATATGTATAAACACATATACACAAAAATGTATATGCACATGTATATGTACATATATGTATATGTGCGTATATATATTCCATTTGAAAATTTAATTAGGACTTAGCTACTTTTTAAAACTTGAATCAAATCTCTCCTGAAAAGTGCCCCATACAGGAGCTTAAAGTTGAGTACTCATGAAATCGCATTTTTTAATTTTGAAATTATGTAAATGAGAGGTGGAATTCCCAGTTGTATGTTGGAACTTTGGAATGATATAGCAAGGAAGCTCTAACAGGCATCACATTTTATTAAGAGAACAAAGCACATTTGTTCCATTTGTTGTTATTTGTTAATGAAAATGTGTAGGATATTTAGGCAAATACCTTCTTAGATTCCACTGTAACATCAAGGTCAGGAATTCTGTATCTTGACTAATTGTAAAATTTGCCCTTCCTCCCTCCTTCCCTCCCTCCTTTTGTTTTTTCCTATGCCTCTAACACTCTCTCCTCTCCATTGTCACTGACATGTGAACTTGATGTTCCATCCAAAGAGGTTCATAGTAAATGCAGTTGAGAATATTTGAGTGGAATTATTTTGGAAAGGACATTCCCTTCCAGGTCTCTTATGATGAAAGAAAATATATCAGTTGTAAACATAAGTGTTATTGTCTAAGCGCTTCTCCCCAAAGCTGTGTTCATTAGCAAGTCACTGCTTCACCAGCCATTATTTGGGGAGTAGTAAGAATAAGTTTTAATTATTATTTAAACCAACATTTTCCACTGCTTTATTATGGCCATATATTTCCTTAAAATTCTCACAGGTTTATTTCCAGATAATGGTCAGTTTCTGCTCCCAAACATTTTCAGAATTGGTTAGTGGAGAAAAACTCCAGATGGACAGTGTGACTGATATGGGTATAAAAACATGATCAGCTTCTGTTCCTTCTTAATGGCAAGGTGTGCATGCTCTTGAACTGTTTTCACCCCAGTCTTTATCTTGAAGATTTAAAAACATTGTCCTACTATATATCAAAAAACTAATGTGCTATCAATTATAAGATGTGCCATCATTTTATGACAATAAGAGAGAGATAAATGCTGTCAAATAAACTTAGACAAACTATCAATTATAAGACATACCCAAATTTGAGAGACATTAAAATGTAAAAATCTTTGGATCTAAGAATTAATGGATACTGTATTTCTTTTAATTAGTAATTCTAACTCTCAAATAAAAGCAAAATCCAGAACACATCACTTTTACTTGATTTGGTGGATCAAGCTTAATTTTATGCATTTTAATATATGAGTGACTGAAGTAGTAGGTATCAACATTTAACAACCAATAAATTTAATATGGATAAAGCTCTGCTGTGAATGAAAGGAAGAAGCAGAACATAAATTGCTGTCAGAACTTTCAGTATATTTAGCAGTATATTATTCTAACTTTGGATAAATGTGTTTTGTAATATGAAAAAATGCAGAGATGTGGATCTGGAAACTTTTATAGCTATGAAGCATTACTAATTACAATAAAATGTGAGGCAGGCTTATCCATAAAAAATGAATTCCAAAGAAATAATTGTTTTATGACCTATACATCTATTCCATGGATAAGATAGATAAGACATTGTGAAACGTGATTTCTGCATCAGCATGACAACATTATCTTATTTATTCTATTCAATAGCTGTTGCCTATCTGAAAAAAATATTTACAAGCATACCCAACCTCCTGGTGCATAAATTATTTTGTGGAAGAAAATGAAGAACTTTCCAAACAACATAAACTTTTTGAGGTCGCCAAGGTACTGTTAAGTAAATCATGCCTCACAGCCCCAAATGGTAGCTAGTAGCCAGGAAGAGTTTAATGCACCTTTCAAAGTGCCTAATTTACTCCCAGGGAGTAACGAACTAGTGGACAGGTCCTGGATGATAAATTGCATGTGAGATGCATTTTCTCAAGTGAATTGGGCTCGGTGATGTCTGACTACAATTAATGCCTCACATTTATTTCAAACACGTGAAGGCAAGGGTCTACAAATAGTTTCAGAAGTCAAAAACAAGACCATTTCATCTACATAAGTGCAGTGAAGGACAAGACGAATTCAGTCACATAAACTGGGATTACTTAAGATAAAACTGGCGAAATCAACTGAACAAAAAGTATCCTATGTGTAGCAAGGAAGGATCAGTGAATAAGACATACTTAGAATAAAACTTCATCTGAAATACAGCTGCACATTTTGTAATTCTTGGGTGGTCCAAAAGGTCTTCCTTGTAAGAACATAACCTGTTCAACCTTGTAGAATCTATGATACTTGCCAGGACCAAATCCAAGGTGGTATATGCCTCTAGGCCATGAATGCTGTTGTGTGTATTTACTGAATAATGTCTATTGCAAAGAAATTATGAAGTGCTTTTGCCTTATGCAAACTTTCCCTTTGTTAGCCTTTATGATCTCAGGGAGATTGCATGAACGTCTGGTATCCTTATTATTGCTTTTCCTTTGGGGAATGATGAAAGAATCTGGAGTGATTGCTGAGTCCTAGGGCACTGAACTCATATGATCCACAATTCTAAATAGCCTCAAGCAATTAAAACTTAAAACCACACTGACTTTGTATTACCACAGTTGTGCTTTCACTGATAATCTGACTATTTACTCCATTTAGTATCATATTTGAGATTAATATGAACAAATGAAATGCTGTTAGGTAGCATTTGAGGACAGATTTCATGGCAAAGCAGATTGTGTGGCTGTTTTCTTATTACTCACATTTCTTTCCACTGGTGTCCAGTCTGTAAGAGATCCCCATCCTGTTACATTCAAGCATGGTCATGGAGTGAGTTACATGTGCTTCAGCACAGAGGTGTTAAGATCTAGTATGTACTTCATCATTTCTCTTTCCTCTTTACCCTAAGACCATCAGGATACCACAGAGAAGCTCCTCAGTTGTTGGGCTTCCTATGTGAAGATGATGATGGAGGAGAGCCACTATTGACCATGAAAGACCTTAAGCACAAATGATATTTGTTGTTGGAAATCAGTGATTTTAAGGTGCTTTGTTACTACAATATAACCTGTCTGATCCTCCCTAGTACAGTGAACATATCTGGCACATTATAGCTGTTTAATAAATACTTGTTGAATGAATCAATTTCTGGATTTCTGTAGAAAATCATTGTTCATACCACCTACAACTTGAGTTTGATATTTCATAACTGCTTATTGGAGAAATAAGGGCCACAGGTCATTATTTCTCTCTAGTTTTACCACCACCTTCAGGAAAAGTCCTCCACATTTCTCCTTTGAGAATTTTGGAAACATTTCTTCTGTGCTTTATCTTATATTTTCTTCCTAATCTTAAAAATTTAGTAATTATACATTTAATTTTTGAAAAGTAATTTTTGAAATTACTTTTTTAGTTATATTTATTAACAATCCAATTGTTGACTACATCTCTCCCCTTCCAACCATACTGTTTCCTGTCCTCATCCTATGGAATTCAGTAGTGAAGTAAAGTGAGTGGAATGGTTTAAAGAACTAAGATAAGCTGAGATTTTATCAAGACTCCTTTGGGAATATATAAGGTAATAAAACTCCACAAGGTTGTTTTTACTGGCAAATATTCAAATACCAGCCTTTGACTTAGAGCTTCACTGGCCAAAAGTTGGCAAGTCAAGTTTCTGTGCAAGGTCTATGAGTAGAAGTCCTGAAGCTGAGTTAGGGAAATTGCCAGTCTGAGCACAAATTTTATTAGGGCCACTTTAAAGATCTAGTAACAAAGGTCCCACATAGGTTCCCTTAATTCTGCCTAAGGTGGTTCATAAGCACGAAGGCCAAGCTCAAAGTCACAGACTTTGTATCTGGAAGGACTGAGAAATAAGTAGCTCATGTGCAAACGTCTTCATTCTTTTCCCAAGGCAGACATGAATCATCCACCTAGGATTTTCATGACATACCCACATTGGGTTTCGAATCCTTTTTATGATACACTCTAGGCAATTCATGACAAATGATTGGAGTTCATATGAAATGAAATTATATAACATTCCATATTTAACCCACTGATTTTCCAGATGAGGGAACTAAGAGTCCTAAAGGGAGGTAGGAAACTAATTCTAAGCATTTTCTGTTTTCAGAGCACACTGATAGGTATACAGCATGTGGTCATATAAAAAAAGTTTCCCATTTGACAGATGAGAAAATTGAGTCTCAGAGAGGGTAAGTAAATGCACAAGCTTATAGTCCTCACTAGCTACAGATGCACAACTGCAATGCCGTTCTCCTGACCTCTAGTCCAGTACATTACTATATTTTATGCTACCACCAAGATCTGAAGCAATTAATGAGTGACATTAAAAGAATCCTTCTCGGGTCAATGGCAGCCACTCATCTCCCCAGGAACCAGAAGAAACAGACCCATAAATAATAAACCATGATACATAGTGGCCACCTGGCACCTAAATATTAATAGTGTACATGTGAAATACTATTACACAACCATATTAAAGACATTAAATAAATGTCAGAGCCTGAAAAATTACAACTTTGGGTCACTGCTGGCCACTAAATTCTGTGGCCTGGCTATTAGAGCACCAACTTTAGACATTCCGCTATCCTGGGCTTTTCAGGAAAAATAGTATCTTTCTGGATAATAAAGAGAATAGTTTGAAACCTAACATTTGCACACTTCATTACTATTTATGCAGTTTGAGCCACAGTGACTCAACAATTTCCACTTTTGCAGTTCCTCAGTGTGTTAGGTAACTCGGTCTGAAGGATTCTGCAAAGCACAGCAGAATCATGGTCTTTTGCCTGGATGGGGGACTAGGATTTCACCATCAACAATTCAAATATCTGTTCTTCTCTCCAGCTCCTTCTGAGGAAGCTGCCTTAGTAAAAGGAAAGGTTGATTAGGAATATTTTTCAGCTTCTGTCCTAGATAAATCATATGTGAATTACTTTTGTTAAATTCCTTTCCACTTGTCTTCTATTTAGTTCCTGCTGTATTCCCTCTAGGACACATATATCCCTTCTGTATAGTAAATTCCAACCTGTTTTCAAAATAAATGTTCACTTGACCAAAATAATATTAGGGGGAGGGGGAGAATAAAGAAGAATCCAACTAACCTTGATTATATATTTAGGGCTTATTAGAAGCTAAATCTTTCCCCACATCAATACATTATCTGACTTCTGTAAAAACAAAGATAACAGATATAATTTTTTTTCTATTTCTTTATAAAATTTTAAACAAGATGCAGAAAGTGCCGCCTACACACCCCTGGACCTCAGCCAGTTTCCAAAACTCTAGATCTTTTCCCAGAACCTTCTGCTGCCTTAGTGGTACAATTCCTGCTAGTCTGCCTTTATAATCTCTAGCATAATTTCCTACTTTTTCTTTTCTAAGCAGAACCATGAGAGTAGGAAGGAGGGAATGTGGCAAAGCCAGCATAATGGAGCCTCATAAGGTTTGTGCTGGCAGGAAATCAGAAATCACACTGGCCACAAGAGTTAACCACACCACATGTGGTTTGGTGGTAGGTTCCTCTCAGTAATTTGTGTGCATGGTGTAACCAAAAGCATTATCATAATTGGCCATGATCTAATGGGAGATATATTGTTTTAAATATCATTGTATGTAATAGCCTTACTTCATAGGCAATTTTTTTTAGCTCTTTCACATTTCAGGACCAGAAAAATAATATCAGCTCCTGACAGATATAAAAATAAGTTTGCAATTTGACTATATTTTATTCCCCTTAAATAGCATTTGTCATTGCTTATTTATTACAATAATATACATTTTCTGTGGAAGAAGAAAATTAAAATCAACCCTAATCAGATTGCTAAAATATAACCACTGAGATCATTTTGGTTATTTCCTTCAAGTACTTTCCTAAACATTTAATTACATATCAATAATCACATAATTGGGAGAATGCTTCACATACAATTCATTTTGTCCTTTCTTATGCTATAATGGGTGTTTTCCCATATCCAATTTAACATAAAAAAATAATGGCTATCTTTGAGAAAAAAGAAGAAGATGGTATTTAAGATGGTCCATGAGATGGTTTCTGGGGTAATAGAGATAATTCATTTCTTGAATTGGGTGGTCATTATTGGGGGTGTGATGTTCTGATAGCTCCTTAAGTACACACTTATGATTTGTACATTTTTCTGTTCTGCATGTTATACTTCAATAAAAAGTTTACTTAACATAAAATCATAATTAATTACAACATAATTCACAATGACTGAACAACATTCCATTTTAAGGCTTCACTATGACTGATTACACCATTCATCCTTTCTTAGGTATTTTGTTTATCATTTTCTCATATCACAAATAATGCTGCAGTAAATATATTTGTACTTCAATATTCATCTGCATCACATTCACTTCGGAAAGAGTTCTAGAAGTATCAGTTCCTTTCCAGAGGAGAAAGTATGCTATAATGGGGACAAAGGATTAATGTAAGTAAACTTTCTGCATTGTATTACTGATAGGTTAAACACAGTGGAAGCTTCACATTCTTACCGCTGTGGCCTGGAAAAGAGATGTGACTGTTAAATTCTGAATTGAATCCCACATGGAAATTGGACGACAGGTGAGATATTCTTCATCCCAACAAAGATGTACAATTGTCGGTTCAATTCAAATCAGAAAACCATTTTTGAGCACCACATTTTTGGCAGCACAGTCCTAGACACTAGGAATCAGAGATGACAAAGGTACAACCTGCTCTTGTTTAGAAATGAAAGTTGACCCCAAAGGAAACTCTTTCAAGTGAGTGTTTGAAATGAGGGACATGAGTATTTTCCCTCATTTCATAGTACCTTTACATATATATTGGGATAATAATATACCTGTGGTAAGGATTAAATTAAACAGCATTACAAAGCACTAGCTAGGCATACTATTCAAAATATTTAACAACCCACTTATACCGGCATCAACCAATCAGAACAAATGTCGCTTCAGACAATATGGAGGCTGGAGGCAAACTGTCTTCCATTCAAATGAGTTCTGGCTGCATGTATACATTGGACCCTAGCCCAGAGTAGGTACTGACAATGGTTTGTTTTTGTTTTAAGAGTTTATTGATTTATTTTTAGAGAGAGGAGGAAGGCAGGCAAAAGAAAGGGAGAGAAATATCAATGTGTGGTTGCTTCTCATGCACCCCTTAATGGGGACCTGACCCACAACCCAGGCATGTGCCCTGACTGAGAATCAAACTGGCCACCCTTTGGTTGGCAGCCCACACTCTATCCACTGAGCTACACCAGCCAGGGCCTGTTTTTGGCTTTTTATTCCTTTTTTTTTTCAGGTAAAGTTCCTCAACCTCATATATTATTTTTAAATAAAATTATTTTGCTTTAAAATGTTTTGAGAAAGCAACCCAAGAGTTTTTTTGCTCAAAAACTGTTCCTTTAATTTTCACCCAGTGGCAGTCATTGGAACTCTTCACCTGTTCTTACCATTATCTCCTCTATATTCAACTCTTATCTCTGATGCGGACAGCCACAGCAGCTTGTTGGGAGAAAAAGTACATCACATATTTACTCCTAAAAAACTGGTAAGTGAATGAAGGAACTATGTGAGTATTGGAAAGTGGGGGGAGGGAGGAAGCTAGTCATAGAAATATAGCAAATGAAAAATTAAAAAAGAAACAAACTTGATATTCTGGCAGCAAGTTTCAAATCTCTGAGTACCATGAAACTGTTTCAAAATTGTACCTAATTTACTAATGTCTAAGTATGGATCATTACAGCCCTGGTCATGGGGTTTAATTGGTTGGAGCATCATCTCATACACCAAAAAGTTGTGGGTTTGACCCCCAGTCAGGGTCTATACCTAGGTTGTGGTTCAATCCTGGTCGGGACGTGAACAGGAAGCAACCCCTCAATATTTTTCTCTCACACTGATGTTTCTGTGTCTCTCACTCCCTTCTTCTCTCTCTAAAAAGTCAATAAAACATACCCTTGGGTAAGGATTTAACAAAATTATGGAATTCCATAAAAATGGAATAACAACTATAAAATGCTCATTAATTATTATACATTTATTGTTAGGTGATTATGGTTAAGCAACTACACTTCAACAAATGCAACTTGGAAATATGTTAACATTTGTTCTTCAGTTGGGAAAGATAAATATGTTACATTACAGGGATGATACACTGGAGGCGATAAAACCTAATATTACCTTAGGGTTTCTATTAGAGTTCTCCAGCAACATGTTCACCTATACATTCCCTAAGGCAAGGGATATAAAGGAAAGAATAAACAAATGGGAATACATCAAACTAAAAAGATGCTGCATGGCTAAAGAAAACATCGACAAAATGGAAAGGGAACCAACTGTATGGAAAAATGTATTTGTCAATGATACCTTGGACAAGGGCTGGATCTCCAAAATATATAAAGAACTCACATGACTCCACATCAAGAAGACAAACATTCCAATTAAACAATGGGCAAAGGACCTGAACAGACACTTCAAGAAAGACATACAGAGGGCCCATAGACACATGAAAAAATGCTCAACAGCTCAACACCACTAGCCATCAGAGAGACACAAATTAAAACCACAATGAGATACCACTTCACACTGTTCAGAATGGCCATCAGAAACAAATTAACAAACAAGTGTTGGAGAGGTTGTAGGGCAAAGGGAACCTTTGTGCAGTGTTGGAGGGAATGTAGCCTGGTGCAGCCACTGTGGAAAACAGTATTGAATTTCCTTTAAAAACTTAAGATGGAACTGTCTTTTGATTCTGTGATCCCACTGCTGGGATTATACCCTAAGAATCCTGAATCATCAGTTCAAAAGAATCTATGCACCCCAATGTTCATAGCAGAGTTATTTTTATAGTATTCATATCAATATTATCTCCAAGTGCTGGAAACATCCTAAGTGCCCATCAGTAATTGAGTGGATCAAAACACTATGGTACATTTACACAATGGAATTCTACGCAGCAGAGAAAAAGAAGGAACTCGTACCTTTCACAACAGCATGGATGGAACTGGAGAGCATTATGCTAAGTGAAATAAGCCAGGTGGTGAAAGGCTATTACCACATGATCTCACCTATAAGTAAAACCTAATCAACAAAAGAAAAAGTGAGCAAAATAGAACCAGTGGCTTAGAAATGGAGAACTGAAAGTGACCAGAGGAAAGGGAAGAGGGAGAGCGGGGAGGAGGATAACAGAGAAAGAAAGGGAAGGGGCAAGCCCAGGATCATGAATAGAGGGCCCACAGGTATGGACAATGGTGGGGGGAGGAGTGGCTGTGGGAGTTGGGGGTGGGGGAGGGAAGAGCCATGGGGAAAATGTGGCATAACTATAACTGAACAATAAAAAATATTTTCTAAAAAAAAAGGAATTTTCCATCTTGCTGCTATCTGAAGAATTTCTGTTTAGACACATAGATAATGTATATTCATGAATGAAAATATTAAGAGGTGATATTTTTGCAATCAGGAAAGAAAGTTCTCTGTAAGTACATTTCAAAGAATGACACTTTAATGTCTATGGCATCAAATGGCTTGTTTTGTACCCAACATATAACTATGCTGCTGGTAAGTCCCTAATGCCCATTGCAGGAGAAAAATAAGCACCAGATGAATGTTTCTTGGACATATACAATGTGAAATCTTTGTGAAAATATGCATTTTGTTATCTGAAAGATATGTGTTGAAGATATAATTCCATTAATTACTAGCTATGTGACCTTGGGTTAGTCATTTAAACTCCTAGAGCCTCAGATTCCTTATCTGTAAAAATGAGAAAAATAACACATTTGAAAAATGGCTATAAAATTTAGAAGTAATGCATGTATTACATCTGGCATAAAGTAGAACTGTATGTAATAAGTAATATCCTAAGTAATAATATATAAACAATTATACAATTACTGTTATAATAGATTATATAAAAGTCTGAGAATCATGAAAATGGAGGAGACACTAAAAAACCCAGCTCTTGTGGATATATCCTCAACATAAATGTCAATGAGAAAATTCACCAGTTGTGACTTAACAGAGATAAAATTAGGAAAATACTCCTGAATAAATATTTTTGTAATGAAGGCTTCATAGTCCTCTTGAAACTTTTGTTAAATAAAGTTGGTTTCCATAATAACCCAATTTTAAGGCATAAATAGTGATGCTTTAATCTTGGTAGGAGGCGTCGTGAGTGAGTTCTTGGACAATAGGCAGGTAAATACCTAAGCAACAGCTGCCTTAGGAATCCAAATATTTCACATTTTATTTATCTTCTCATTAAGCTTCACTGGATCAAATACCATAAGCAAGCTCTTCTGTTTTTTCCTCTTCCTTTAGCCCTGATCCAGTTAAATTACCTAGGGAGAAAAGAATGCTTTAGTTTGTCACTATAAAGTCTAATGCTAGAAGTAAGATGGAATAGAAAGATAATCACATTCTCTTTAGGAGGGCTTTAATTTTATCCTTTTTTTTTTCTCATGGTTGCATGAAAATTATGCAAGAATGCCCTCCAAAGTTTCTCTGTTCTTGCCCTTCAGTTTCCAGGAACAGCACTTTCCCTGCATTGCCTCTGCTGTGCTCTCCATTCTCCCGGCTCTCTCTATACCCAGAGCCATGGGCAGGGTCAGCTTCTTCTCAGCCTTCTCTTCTTCCCTGTAGAGTCTGAGCCCAATCTGATACCTTTGTGAATGGAAGAAAAGTGAAGCTCTGATTGAACTTAGAATGTGGTACCTTCAGAGAGGAGGTGGCAATGAGTAGGATTGGAGAATGGAATATATGAGTTACATGACCATTGCACATTTACACACAGGGATGAGTGTACCTAGGATCATGTACATGTCTGCTTGAATGCACACACACACACACAATATCAACCACAGCCTCACATAACCTCTATTTCTGTAATGTTGTATAATTACACATGGCAGTCTGGTCAAACTGTATATATTGTACTTTCTTGGGCTGCCAACATCAGTAAAACACTGTGAATACTCAGCTTGCTCATCATGTGCCTAGATATGCATCAAGCAGTTTACATTTATTATTACAATTGTTCCTCTCACTCGTCCTTTAAGGGAGGTACTGATATTAACATCTTACAGAAAAGAGAGACTTAAGGAATGTAAGTAACCTATACGGTGTCAGGATGGTAAACAGGAGAGCCAGATTTTAATCCAGAGACACGGACTGGATTGAGTTCCACTGCATCCCTCTCAACTATGTCCCAACTGGGCCCTATTAGAAGAAGCTAGGTATAGTGGCTGATGAGATGTACATGTCACACTGATGACAAGTCTGAGATGTGCTTCAGTAGAACCTTAGCAAAGTTTCTTTTGCCTGGAAATTGGGACACAGGAAGACAATTAGACTTTGCTAGCTGTTTATTCTGCTTCTGTTCTCCTACCCATACTAGTTCACCCTGAAGCTGACTGCTGATCATGTCACATCTTGTTTCAAAACCTCTTTGGAAAAAATGCAAAACAAGGTACTCTTCCATCATTAACTTCTGTAAGAAACTTTTGTGTGTTCTTGGAAAATGAGTGAGATTTTGTTTTTTTCTTCCAGGAAATAGGGATATGATAGTAAGGCTTGTATAGTAAGATTTTGTAACCTAATGCCATTTATTTTTACTTATTAAAAATTGAATCAATAGAAGTGTATCAGTAATATGAAACTTTGATGCTATTGAGTATTCCTTTTCATCTGAAATCTGATATTTTGCATATTTTTATATAAAATTTTTCTAGAATCATCAATTTATCAGTTTTTATCCATTGATGGAATGGAAACTGAAAATTTTAACTGTGATACAGGAAAAAAGACACAATACTTGTAAGGTTATACTTACTTACTAGTGATGAATTCCTAAAATCCTGTAGATCTCATTTTTATTAATTTCATGAAATATATTTCTCTTTAACTGTTTTTTAAATTTTTATTTGACTTTGTTTTCTAAGATGTTTAACTTATATTACCCACTGTAGTTAAAGCTGCTTTTTTCCCTTTTAGGTACTGTTTCTCACTGATAAGTCCTGTACTTTAAAAATACAGCTAAGCCCTGGCCAGGTGGCTCAGTTGGTTAGAGCATCATTCTCTACACCAAAGGTTGTGGGTTTGAGTCTTAGACAAGGCAGGTGCCTAGGTTCCAGGTTTGATCCCTAATGGGGGTGTGTACCAAAGGCTGATAGATGTTTTTTTCTCACATTAGTCTTTCTCTCTCTCCCCTCCTCTCTTTCTAAAGTCAATATGCATATCCTAGGGTGAGGGTTTAAAAAATACAGCTAAAATGTTCTGCTCTAGTCTTTTAAGAGAACCACCAGTATGATGACTGCCAGAAGGTAGGGCAGGTAGGGCATGTAAAAGAGGGTAAAGAGGGGGATAAATGATGATGAAAGGAGACTTGACTTGGGGGGTAAACAATACAATATACAGATGATATGTTATATAATTGTATACCTGAAACCTATACAATTTTACTAACCAATGTCAGTCCCCCAATACATTAAATAAATAAATAAATAAATAAACAAACAAATAAATAAGTAAAGTTGATTGTCTTGAACTTATATAGGATCTGTGTTATAACTTAGTGCTTGTCAACGTAAAGTCAAGGAGACTAAAGGTATATCACTACATGTACACTGTGTAGAAAGAACACCTTGCTGTGGTATAGTTACCAATTCTGGCAAGTTAAGAATAAAAATGAATACTTCATTTTA